>NC_058404.1:1775883-1890186 GCF_002201575.2 Neomonachus schauinslandi | reverse complement strand
GTGTGCATATGTGCCTGTGTGTGCGTGTGTGCATCCCTGTGTGTGTGATTGTGTGTGCATCAGTGTATGCATGTGTCTGTGTGTGCATGTGTGTGCACATATGTGCACCAGTGTGTGCATATGTGTGGATCCGTGCGTGCATGTGTGTGTGCATGTGCACACACGTGTCAGTGTGTGCATATGTGTGTGCATGTGTCTGTGTGTGCATCCCTGTATGTGTCAGTGTATGCATATGTGTCTGTGTGTGCATGAGTGTGCACATATGTGCACCAGTGTGTGCATGTGTGTGTGCATCCGTGTGTGCATGTGTGTGTGTGCACGCACGTGTTGGTGTGTGCATACGTGTATGTGTGTGCCTGTGTGCGCATGGGTGTGTGCATATGTGTCTCTGTGTGTGCATGTGTGTGTGTGTGCATGCACACATGTGTGTGTGGGCACACTGAATAGTCAATCACCTTCTCATTGCCCTGCCTGGTTCCCCACCCACACTATGAGCTGCCCAAGGCCAGCCCAGGACCCCAGTTTCTGTATCACCTTCAATGGCCAGCACAGCGACCTGCACCCAGCTGGCATCTGGAATGCCTCTGTTGGGGAAAAGTCAGACAGTCCGCATGTCAAAGTCGAAAGTCAGCATGACACAGGAACGCTCCCTGGGTGCTTACATGTCAGTGTCACATGAGCGAGTGCCCAGTGCCACCCTAGCGGTGACAGATGCACTGGCTTGTGTGAGCCTCGCCACCCCAGTGAGGAAGGACCTCCATCCTTGGCTTCTTTTCACTTAGGAGATGCTGAAGTTCAGAATGGGTAAGTAACTGGCCCAGGGTTTCCAAGCGGGAACTGGGATTCCAGGGGGAAAAACCCATGCAGTCTCTCTAGAGAGCACGGTCTTTACCTTGGTGCTGGTCTAGTCCTATATAAGCAGAGCTGAAGTCCCACAATCACCCCTTCCTGGCTGCCTGGCCTCAGCTCCCTCATCTGTGCCATGGAGTTAAGAGTGCCCACCCCCACGGGGCCATGCTAAGGACAGTGAGCCGGTATGAGGAATGGAACCCAAAACTTCTTCGGCGCAAGACATCCCTCTGCACTTCGTCTAATGAAGGCTCCAATTTATTAGAATTATTAACCCCAGATTCATGATTCCCTTGAGGAATAAAATGTCAGAAGCAACACTGAAGAAGAAATACATCCCTTTACATATCACAGGAATCGGAGTCAGTAACTCATAGATACCTGCCCCACCCCCACGTTCACTGCAGAATTATTCACTGTAGCCAAGACCAACAACCTAGGTGTCCCCACTGGGTGAACAGATCAAGAAAACACAGCATATACCCACGCTGGAATATTACTCAGCCATAAAAAAGAAGGAAATCCTGTCATTGGGGACGACATGGAGGGGCCTTGAGGGCATTACGCCAAGTGAAATAGGCCACACAGAGAAAAGGCAATAGCGCATGATTTCACGTAGATGTGGAAGCTAAGTCAGTCAGACTGAGACGTAGATGCTGGGATGGCGGTTGCCGGGGACTGGCGGTGGGGAAGTGGACAAGGGGTCTGCGGATCAACTGTAACCATGGTAACTACACTCAACAACACTGTAGTGTGTACTTAAAATTTTCTGAGTTGATTTTAAGAGTTTTTACCACAAAAAAGTCACTATGTGACGTGATGAATACGTTACTCGGCCTGATTGCAGTGGTCATGTCACGGTGTGTACTTAAACCCAAACAGCGTGTCGTGGACCCTGAACATAGCCAAATCGTATTTGTCAAGTATACCTCAATAAAGCTGGAATACATTTTAAAATTAAAAGTTAAAAAACTAGAAATAAAAGCAGTGATGTAGCTAAAATTTTTTTGAATGTTTAAGAAGAAAAAAACTTGAATGCTTACTAAACACATGGCAATAACATGGATTATTTGTAGAAATGTCAGTAAACTGCTCTATCTTAAAAAGAACAAAAAACAAAGACATAGGTCCCTTTATCAGCTGGTGAAAATTTCTCATGCTGACATGACCCAGAGGTGACGGAACATTCTAAGGGGGAGATGCATCCTGCCTGGGGATGTTTTCCCCATGACTCTTGGAACCTGACTGAGCTGACGCGAAGTTTATGCTAGAGGGATTCCACCAACATCACTGAAGCTTAACAGAGAAACGAAGACCTGGGAAGATAGTTTGGATCTGCTGTTCAAAGGGTCTACTTCCCTTCTAGACAAATTATAATTCCGCACAGATTGGAAGCTGGATCAGGCTAAAGCCTTGGAATGGCTAGGCTGGGAAAAGCAGAGCAGATCCACTGCTGAAGGTCCTTTTTCCAAGAGAGCTACAAAACAGAGGCATGCCACATGATGTTTCAGGGGAGCACAGGTGACTTCCGTGTTGTGGATGAAATGGAGATGGGGGGTCCTCTGGACCTTGCATTCTCCCAAAACATATTCCAGACTTTTCCAAGGAGCTAAATACTCTTGCTGCTCCTTGACCCCATGCTATGTTTGTCCACCTGTGTACCTGAAAGCACCTACACATCCCAAGACACACAGTGCTTATGAGGCTCTAAACAGAGAGAAGGCTGGTTCTCACAGCGCCCTAAAAGTAGCCACAGGGTAAATAAAGCCCGAGGGGACATCTGTGCGGCATTTAGGGCAGCAAATGCAGGAGGTGGCGCCAACACCGCCGAAGTGGGCGAGCCTTCTGAGAATGTGTTTAAGGTGCTCACGTGCCCCCACCTACAGAAATCAAACACTGGCCACCCAGCCTTGTCCGTGTCTAAGAACACTGAGCAGCAAGCCAAGAGGTAATTTTCCCAAAGACAGGCATTTGACTGGTTTTATTCGCCTTGGTATTATCTGTATTAAGTTGGCTCGGGGATCAGTAAAGCCCAGTGCTCAGGGCCACACCAAGCACATGGGGGTACCATCAACGTCACTGAACTAGAATAAACCTTCAGAGACAAGCAGGAGTTTCCTCCCAATTGGATGGAGCCGCCAGCACACTTCTAATACTCTCCATCCTCTGTGCTGGCATAGAGGTGTGTCATGGAAGTACACGAAGGGCACAACTGCCCATCCTGGCCTGGCTTCCCGGAGGACCTTATGACCACCCTGTGTCCTGGAAGATAAGCAAGAGTGGACAGGTGAGCAGGGAAAGATGAAGGAGGGGTAGCAAGGGGAAAGCTCCCTGTGAGTCACCTCCCTCTGCTGGTGACACCTGATGGTGGCAGAAGGTTCCAGAGTGAACTAACGAATCCAAAGTTGTCAATGTCTGTCTACCATGGGCCAGTTTGCTTGACAGACTGCCATCCAATCTGACTGACACTTGTTCCTTAACCCTGGGCACACTCGGAGAAGCACTCCACTGGCCAGGAGTAGAGCCGGGAAATGGGGGATGCACAGTCAGCATTTGAGAACAACAACCCAACCTTCCTGCCGTTGAGAGCGTGAATAGAATGATCTCTCAGGGCTGAGGCATCCCACTGAAGGAGTTCCCCGGGGCGGGGGTATGTGTGCCCCATTGCCATCCCTTCTGAGCCGAACAGAGACGCGAAGGGGCATGCCCCGCAGGGAGGGCCTGGCCTCCTACACTTTCACTTCTCACACATCAGGGATGGCCTGGTGAGCTGGCAATGCTCGCATCTCTCAAAAGCCCGGTTTCTCAAATACAAGCAACCGACAGGACACTTTAAGGAGACATAAGTTATTCTGAAAATGCATTTTCAGGTTCCAGTTTGAGGAACACTGACCTAAGAAGCTAAAAATATATCTAGAGGGGGAAAAGCACATTTGCATTGCAAATTACCTCTTCCAAAGTGATTAGTTGTCTTAACTGGTAGAAGAAACTGTTGGACTATCTCTGAAATGTAAACACAAAACCTTCAAAAGAGAGTCTTTTTTTTGGAGAGTCTGAGCATTATAACGCAAGAGCCCCTGAGCTCAGAGGCAGGGGGCCTAAGACCACCTACGTGGCATCATGCTAGGAGAAGAGAGGGAAGCTTTGTGCCAGAGCAAAGGGATTCCTGAAAAGGGAAGGGAGATTTCTAGTAGACTACACGTTGTCATTCAAATGTCCTCCTTTCTGCTGCTGAAGCCCAGCACCTGTGGGGAAGGGTCTGCCATGAAAATGAATAAAGACAAAGGGTTAGATCGCCTGATCCCAGGAAAACAGATCACAGCACAGCCCACAGGAGGCATGGTTCACAGGTGGGACCAGCAGAAAATAGAAGCCTGGCCGACATCTGGGTGAGGGGGTTTGGCAGGGCTTCATAATGTTTTAGAGGTCTGTTAGAACTTCTCAGGTTAATGACAGAAAGCCCACCCTGAGAGGTAGGTTGTTCTTTCCCTTTTACGAGACAACACAAATGGAGGTAAAGCTTGTCAACTCACTAATTTGTGAAGGTTTGGGGACTGGCTGAGCGCATAGACTGTCTCTGGTCAAGCAGAGATTTTACAGGGACATGAAAGTGATCTAAGATTTGGTTTGCTGATGTGGCACTCCAGGCAGGAGTGGCTCCATCTCTTGCTAGAAATTCATTTAAATGTTATCTATCTCTCTATCTCTCCTTCTATACACCCATCCATCCATCCATGATCTATCTTCCATCTATCTATATATCATCTATCATCTATCTATCCCTCCATCCATCCCTCCATCCACCCATCCATCCATGATCTATCATCTATCTTCCATCTATCTTTCTATGAATCATCTATCATCTCTCTATCTATCCATCCATCTATCCCTCCATCCATCCCTCCATCCACCCATCTATCCATCTATGATCTATCATCTATCTTCTGTCTATCTATCTAGGTATCATCTATCTATTTATCTATCTATCCATCTATGTATTATCTATTTCTATGAGAAACCAAATCTTGCCCAAGTCAATGAAGAAACACGTTCCTAAACTAGAATTTAGGAGACATGGTTCCCACTCTGATTGGCTCCATCACTAGTTGTGTGTCCTTGGGCTCAGTTGTTTTTTGTTTAAAAAGACTAGGTTGGGGGCACCTGGGTGGCTCAGTCACTTAAACATTTGACTCTTGATTTCAGCTCAGGTCATGATCTCAGGCTTGGAAGAACAAGCCCCATGGTGGGCTCTGCACTGAGTATGGAAACTGCTTAGGGTTCTCTCCCTCAGGCCCTCCCTCTCCCTGCTCATGCTCTCTCTCTCTAAAAATTCAAAATAAAAAAAATAAAAAATAAAAGGCTAGGTTGGACTGCCTGAATTAGTCCTAGAATCTAACCAAGTCCATTCACTCAGGTACCCGGTTGGGGAAAGGTGGTACATTGTTCATCCATGGCCTATTACATCAAAAAAGAAAGTTGATATTTTTACAGTATTTCTTTGTACTCTTTTCAAACTGGTTAGAATTACTGTGCATGTATTGTTATTTCTACTTTTTTAAGCAGAGAGGCAGTTCCTTATTAGCTGTGATACCAGTGACGAATCCTAACACCCAAGATCAAGCTTGGGAATCTGAACCTTTCTGATAGACCTGATATCTGTTCCCTTATGTAACTGAGAGTCACTGAGCCAGCTGAATCCAGTTAATTTTGAAAAACATGGCAAATGCTGATTTCTTGCAGCTAGCACCAGTTCCCCCTTATCGACTAGGCTCCGGAAGCAGGTGGACCACTGACACGAGGAAGCAGACTCGTAACCTGTTCCCCAGGCAGAGCTGCTGGCAAGAAGGCACTGTTTCGAGGAACTTATCACATGTGGAAGTTTACCATCTTTGAGAATCCTCAAGCAAAAAGACGCCAACAGTGACGGGTAGTGGAACACAAACCACCCCAAAATATGCCTCTTGAGCATAAGGATTAGTGTAAGCTGTTTCTTTTGAGAAACAGGGGACACAGGAGAAGCTCCTAAAACAAGAGTAGAAGGTACCTCTTTGTAGGCTAAATTTACAGTTATACAGGAAAGCTCCATTTGAAGGGTGTCTCCCTCTGCACCGGGAAGAGAAGAGGACTCTAAATCCAGAAAAACCTATCAAGGAGAAGGCTTATCTTAAATCCGCATAACAAACCTTACCTTTGTTGACCAGGCTTTTCCTGGTCCCCCCATAACCGGCCTCCCACCCACACCTTTCTTCCTTTTGTCTTCAGCTGTAGCTGGTATTTGAGCTGGTGGGTTAGGATGCCTCAGGGAGCAACTTATTTTCCCGGGGTCTTTCCCATTGATACCTGAGGTATACATGTCAATAAACTACTGTTGTTTTTTCTCTTGCTAATTTGTCTTTCATTAAGGGGGGTCTCAGCCAAGAAAATGATTTTCCTTCCTACATACGTCTTGGTTTCCCAAAGAAACAACTGGTCTAGAATCAACAGGAAGTAGACATTTACAGAAGAATTCAATAAACATTGAAAGAATTCCCACTGTAGGAAAAGAGATAAATAAAAATTATTCTCTGTAATGATGAGCTAGAATCAAGGGTGACCCAATGACTGAAGGAAAGCATTGTTTTTATAGCCAGACAGGCTTAACACCAAAGGTGGGATGGATGATTGTAGTCACAGGGTATCAGATAAGAAAAATGCCAATCATGACAGGTCCAAAGAGACCGGGAGCAGAAAACATGTCTGCACCAGTGCAAGAGGCGCTCAAGGGCTGTGTGGTCACACCAGGAATCTGAGTCTGACACTTAATCACTCTTAGTTAAGCCCGCTAAGCTCCACGTGATGAGAGGTGATGGGGTTCCTTGTTAGGTACTACATGACTTGGGATGGGGACTCTCCAAAGCCTGATTAGGAAAAATGCAAACTGCTCTTTGGATAATGTGACAAATTATCTGGCAACATAATTAAATGTGCATTGTTTTATATGGTCAAGAAATGTCCTGAATTCTACATGACCAATCTCTTTGTTTCTTTTGGAGATTTGCCTTTTGATTCTGAGTCAGCTAGAATTACTAAGAAAAAAAACGAATGCTTAAAGACATCTTAAATGTATATGATTCACAATACTGATCAGGAATAATGATACCACAATAAGACCTTGAGTTGAATGCTAGCATCTTCACTAAGAGGCTACATGAGGAGGGATTTGAAGGAAGTCATGTCTTAGCTCTTTCCAGGTCAATATAGAAATGGTCATCATCAGAACTCACTTTGCGTATCTACCTTGGAAAAGTATTAAATGCTTGAGGCTATTCTTGGGGAATTTCTAAAAAAATGACAAGGTGCCCCCATCGAAGGTGGGGCTTTGGGAGAAGGGCTTGGAGCACCAGTACTTACCTTGACACAACACAGAAGGTAGCTGATGGGAGAAAGAGCGGATGTTCAGATCTCTGTTCCACCAGATGTAGCCACGTAACCTTGTGCAGGATGATTAACCTTGATGGGCTCTTTTTTTTTTTTTAAAGATTTTATTTATTTATTTGAGAGAGAGAATGAGATAGAGAGCATGAAAGTGGGGAGGGTCAGAGAGAGAGGCAGACTCCCTGCTGAGCAGGGAGCCCGATGCGGGACTCCATCCAGGGACTCCAGGATCATGACCTGAGCCGAAGGCAGTCGCTTAACCAACTGAGCCACCCAGGCGCCCGATGGGCTCTTTTTTATCACCAGTGAACTATAGCTGAATTCCTGCTGGCAGGGCCAGCTTCATGGACATGAGAACTGCCCAACCTCCCAGGACCCCATACTCACTCAGAAGGGACCCCACACCTGAGTTATTGCCCTGCTGTCACCATCTTGACATTCTTACATTTTGAATAAGGGTACCCCATTTCCACTTTTCACTGGACCCCTCAAATTATGTTGGCATCCTGCCTCTTAGGATGGTGGAGACTAAATACATACCATTTGATAGCATTTAATATATAGCCTGGCACTTAGAAAAATGCTTGACGCATTGTTAATGCTAAATAAATGAATCGTATTATTAATATTGCCTTAGGTGATCCCTGGATGGTCCCCAGGCTCTGAAAGAAACACATACTCTAATCGGCAGCTACTAGTGAGAAACACAGAATGTCACACATGGAATGTCCTTCCTTAATGTAACTCTGGGGGGTTTGATCAGTTCCTATAAAAAGCTCTTTATTGGCAGAATTGGGTAACAGTATTAAGACTTCTACAAGGCTCAGCAGAGAAGCACTCCACAAACAGTGCTGAGTACTGCTGAGCTGTGGCTGAGCAGCAGCTTCCCACTGACCTCAATCTGTGTCGGAGATGCATTTCCTACAGTGGGCCTGTGCATGCACCCAGGGCTCCAGGAAGCAATGCCCAGCCTCCCACGCAGAATGCCACGTGGTGGCTTCAAGACCGGCCACCACCCTCCCAACTCCCTTCCCCACACACCAGTGCATTGCTTCTTGCAGCTAGGAACCATTGCTTATGACAGCTGCTTAGGTTGGAGTTGGCTGGAGAACCGGCAAGATCTTAGGGACCCCTCCCAACTTGTTTCTTGGGAGCCTTGCCTTGGAGAGCTGCCACACCTCAATGCCGCTCCAGGTAGCAACTGATGAAAGATGTTCTCTCTTTGGAGACTCAGTTGCTGTGTCCAGGAGGGGGCAGACAGGAGGCCCTGCGGCTTACATATTGCAGAACGATAGGAGACTGGTCTCTTGTGCCTGAGTTTGGGGCACTGATGTGACTCATCAGCCTTTGGGGTTTGCTTCTTCTGGGGACCTGGTAGAGTTGTGTTCTTGTCAGTTTGAGGTTGGGCTCTGCTGTGCAACGTGCTTGGCCAGTGAATGCAAAGCCATGTGTCAGTCATAGAGAAAAGGCTTCAAGAGTCCTACCCAGTTGGCAGGAGACCTAGCACCTTAGCTCCTGCAATGTGTCGGCGGGGAGGCCCCAACATCAGAGACCCTGGATCAGGAAATGTAGAGCAAAAGTCCCGCGGACCATGCACACCCTAGCCTGTCCAAACAGGAGGTCGCCATTGTCCCGAAGAGACAACCTGTTTCCTGTGAGCCCCATGTGACCGTGCAGGGGGAGGGGGGGAGCTGGGGGGGCGAGGGGGCGGCGGGGAGCAGGGGGCTCCAGGGAGCGACCACATCCTGGTCCAAGGGGCAGATCTGGACCAGGCAATGCCATAATTAAGACAGTCTCACATGTAACTTTCTTAAAACTCACCCATAGTATGGTTTTCTAATGAGCCAAGAGGCTTAGAGAAAGGTACGCTTATAGAGGCAATTTATAGAAAGTTAATTTTATATAACAATTTTAGCTCAATTAATAGTCACCGTTACATTTTATCTGCTGATAATTCTGGCAAACTTCCACCTTCACAAAATATTGAGTTGACAGCCCTCATTGTCTCCCAAAAGGGAAAGAGCCATGCATTAATTACCTGTTTTGATTAAGGAGTTAATAGGCACAGAATAAAACCACACACTTTTCCCCAAGGTTCTAAAAGTTGATTATACATAATGCTGTTTATAAGATGATGGCCTCCTTTGAGATGAGCTTGGAAATCTCTCTAAAGCATCCATTTACACACAATACCTTGAAACCCTTAATTTTGTTTAAATTTCATCACAGAAAGAGTTCTTTCCCAAAGACCCATTTAAATAAATAGATAAAGGGGAAAACAGTTTTATTCCTTAATACGCAGGAAGCAAAAACTTACTGAATGCCCTTCCTTCCCAAACACCCAACTACTTCAAAACAAGCAGAAGCATCTGAATATCTGGATGTTTGCAAGCTAGTACAACAGCCCCTAATCAGAGCAAAATAAGTTTCACACTCTTAACCTCCCCGGACATCATTGCATGTGTTAGAAATAATATGCATCATTCAAGCAGAGTGCTCAGGGACCGAAACTCTAAATCCTGCAGAAACAGTGCCTGCCCCAAAGCCTGGGACCTGCATGGCAGAAAACATAGAACAAGAGAGTCACCTAGTGGCTGGATCAATTCATTGTTCAAGAAATGGACCTGTTCTGTTTGCCGCTTTCTCTTTCTCAGGCTGCAATACCCACCTCACTGCCCCACGGGCCAGGGTGCAAAAGGACGGCAGGGGAGCTCTGGCCTTACTGAATGCTTTCCAAGTATAATTTTTAAAGTTATGTTCTTGATTCTTATGCTACAACTTATTATTTTAATACCGTTATATGAAAATGGTAAGAAAGTATTTGAATTATAGTAAGGTCCTTTCATTTATATAAAATTGAACACCTCATTAGAGAGCTTGGTACAGCTAAGAGAGCACCCATCTCAAGGTGTCCTGCTGTAGTTACGTCTACCGCATACTTACTCTTTAAGCCCAAACAGCATATCACAGATAATGTGACGCCTGCAGCCAGGAGGTCCACTTATAAAATTCTACAGAGATTCTAAAACATGCTATCTGATAAGGTAAAGAAAGGTGTTTTGTCTTATCTTAAAAACAAAGCAGGAAAATACCAATGTTGTTTTGTAGATGTTGGGTTAGGAAGTATATGTGATAATTACTTTTTTGGTTTTTTTGGTCTTATACTACAGTGCACAGCCTGAAGAAATAAAATCTACTCTCCCACTTTATCATATTTGTGGCAAACAAAACCGTCTTGTTCCCTATAATCACAAACCGGAGGGTGAGGCAGCCACCCTCTTCCAGTTGAGACAGACTGCAGACTGGCAGGAGGCGAGGGGGGCTCTCGGTGACACGCGTCTCCTTCCCCCCGTGGGAACCTGCGCAGGCACAGAGGGCCCGTTGGAGAGGCCTGCAGACCCAAGTGCCCGGGGCAGGGCTGCTGCAGGTGGGCACAGGTGACCAGAGCGCCACTCCCTCTTGACCACCTGCACATTAAAGGCAGCCACACTCTGAGCTTTCCTTTAGTTTCGCTGCTCAGATTTCTACATAAAAACTTTGAAATTTCCCAGCAAGAATGCACACCCTGGTTTCTGTGGCTCCACTTCCACAGAAGCTATGGTCCTCCACAAATATGTTTTATGTAATTTAGGACCAGACTGTGTCCACACAGTTACATCCTTTCTGTGCTTCCACAAGTGGATGTGTGTGTGCCTGCGTGTGTAAGCATGTGTGTGCATGCGTGTACATGTGTGCTTGTGTGTGGACACATTTGTGTAGCCATGTGTGTTGTGTGTGGATGTGATGTGTGCATGTGTGTGCAGGCATGTATGTTTGTGCATGCATGTGTGCGCACTTGTGCATATTCCAGTCATAAATGTGCGCACAAGTGTGCATATGCATGTTCGTGCGTTCATGTGTGTGCATGTGAACATGTGTGTGCATGTGTACACACATTTGCACAGGTGTGTGTTGTGTGCATATGTGTGCTCATTTGTGCACATGTATGTGTGTTGTGTACATGTGTGTGCGTGTATGTATGCGTGCACAGATTTACATGTGTGCGTGTGGCTCCGTGCATGTTATATGTGTGTGCACATGTGTGCGGGTGTGCGTGGGTGTGTGCTATGTGTAAACATTTATGTGCAAACATGCATATGTGTGCCTATATATGTGTGCACCCACATTTGTATGCATGTGTGTGCATGTGAGCTCCTGTGTTATGTGTGTGCATACACTTGTGTGCATGTTTTATATTTACACGCACACGTGTGTGTGCGGGTGTGTTTACATGCAGTGTGTGCAGGTGAGTGTGTATCGCACTCCCGCGTGCACACACGCGCTGCGGGCATGTGCGTGTCTGTTACTGAGCGTGTGTGTGCCGCGCATAACACACCTATTTGTGTTGCTCTCTCAGATGTGCAGCAGTACCTATTGTGGGCATCGCATACACGACTGTATCTATTTCTTTCCTCCGTTAAAAGATGTTTTCTAAAAAACAAGATCGGAGGATTTTGCAAGAATGAGCCATAGATCCCAGGCCTGTAGAACACAGTGCTTTCCCTCAGACTCATCTCAGCTGATGACTAAATCTCCATTTGCTCTTCCATTCCATTCTGTAGGATGGAAATAATTCTGCTTATTCTATTTAACTCCGAGTGCTGTGAGGATTAAATTACACAAGGTATATTGAAGCACTACCTAAACTGTGAAATAAACCATAAACACAAACCATTATTATAATCACCAGATGCAAAGGCGTCCTATGCCTCTCCCTTCCTGACCTGACAACATGGTGCCTCCTCGCCTGGGATTAAGCACACGTTCTCCACCGGGCACTGAGCGGCGTGCACGTCACCCACACAGAACTGCTTCCTGCTCTTCTCTCAGGCGAACCTACAAACCCAGCTCCAGCCTGTCTCCCTCCCGACGGCCCAGTGCCCTCCTCACTGTCCCTTCCTCAGCCCACATGTACTGGGTGCCTCCCCCACGTGGGCCTCGTGGCCCATAATGATGAACCTACCGCGCAGGCTGTCTGCACTTTGGGAGTTTACATCGCGGTCCACAAATAAATAAACGCAGAGAGACAATCAGTGATACGAAGTCTTGTGTTGTCACTTGATTGCTCCGTTTGTGTGTTTTTCACACAAAGATGATACGTTCTTTGAGGAAAGAATCACATTTTGCATTTTTATATCTTTCATGGGTGTCCATGGCTGTTCACTCATTCAATAAGTGAATGAATATCTGAATAACGTGTTAGACCTTGGGAATAAAGTAAAAACAAGACAAGATGATTTTTTTTTCTCTGCTGGAACTAACTGTAGAGCAGGAAATATGAGTAACAGCTGATCGTAAGACCAACAGGGGGGCCCTTACCCCGCACCTGCCTGAGCTTTCCTGTGTGGGAACTGGTCTCATCTGCCCCTCGGGTGCATGGTTTCTCTCAGAGATGTCCCGACGTCATTCCCTCAGAGAGCTGCCACCTTCTCACAGCTTGTCTTCAAGACGTGGTCAGCTCCACGTGCTGCCACCCTGGCTGGACAACTCTTTTCATGAGTCCACGGGGATAAGTCCAGCTCGACGTGTGTTAACTACAGGTCTCCCTACTCCATGTCAAACCACCCTTCTTTAGAAACCGAGATGAAAACTATTTGCTCCTGTCCTCAAAGAAGGCACCAACTGATGTCCCACCACACCCAAACCCAACGGGACTAGAGCTGAAACTTACCAACTTTGCAAACTCTTGCACCAACAGAAATTCTCTTCCTGTTTCTCCTGTTTTCCACGGCCGCCATTCTCCCACATTCTGGGCTCACAGACCTGGAATCATGACTTTTTCTACTTGTTCTCTACATTCAGCCATCAATATGCTGGCCTGGGGCAGCTCACCCCCTCCGAATTGATTAACAGAGATAGTAACAAAACCCGTTTCTTGCCTCTGTGTGTCAAGACGTCCTCTGAGCATCTCCAGAAGGCACAGCCTGCCCCACCTCCATGCCCAGCAAGGTCACCTTCCAGGACGCTCAGGCCAAAGTTCTGCTGTCTGCCTGTTTCTTCAACATCCTCGTCTATCTGCCAGAAAACCCTGGTGGCTCCAACACCAAGGCAGCCAAAATCTGATCACTGCTCACCACCTCTGCCCTCTGCCACCACATCCTGTTCCTGGGTTACTGATCCCGCCTCCCTCCATCCACCAGATTCCAGGGCAGACACAAGAGCCTACGAATGCATCAGTAAGTCACATCACAAGTCTCCACTCCCAACCCACTTCCCTTCCTTGGAGAGGGAGCCATATCCTTACCTGACCAGGAACATTCCTCATGCTCCCTGCTCCTCCCGCAAGCCCTTCCTTCTCCTGACATGCCCCATCTGTCCCTCCACAGACCCCATGCTCTGCTACAGACACACAGACACATTCCCACTACAGGCCTTGGCATACGCTGCCCTATCCTTTGGAACGTGCTACGATGTTATATCCCCAGAAATTCATATGTCAAACGTTAAGCCCCAGTGTGATAGTGTTTAGAGGTGAGCCTTTTGGGAGGCGAATAGGTCATGAGGGTGGAGCCCCCATGAATGGAGTTAGTGCCCTCACGAGAGAGACCATGAAAGACTCCCAGCACCCTCCTCCATGTGAGGATACAGCAAGAAGGCTGTCACCTAGAAGGGAGCCCTCCCTTGCCCACGTTGGCACCTGATCTTGGACTTCCACCCTCCAGAACTGTGAGAAATAAATGTCTGTTTCTAAGCCCCCTGGTCTGTGGGACTCTGTTACAGCAGCTGAATAAACTGAGACAAAGGGTTATCTCCCATGCACATGCTTGTTCCCTCACTTTGCCCCCATCCTTCTCCAGTGCCCCTTGTCACTGAGGTCTCTGCTAACAGTGACCCCAGATCTCTTCCCCAACCCACCCAGCCTGCCTGTCCTTCTTTCCTGCCTTATTTTTGCCTCTTGTCTCCACTGATGTACTATATAGGGCAAACTTATTTATTGTTTGTCTTCCTTGAACAGATGGAAACCTTCTGAAGACACAGGGATCTTCTGTCTGCTCACAGCTTTACCCCCCGCTCTTAGAACTGATTGGTAATCAATACTGCAAACACTTACTATGTGCCAAGTGTAAGAATTTTACCTCTATTTTGCCAATTAGCCTTTACAATAACTTCAAGATGTGGGTGTTAGTATTATTATCCCCATGTTCCAGATGAGAGACGGAGGCTGGAGGTCAGGCGGTCTGGTCAGTTTAGGATGTGGGAGGGGAGGTCTCTAGCCCTGCAGGGCTGGATGGTGACCCCCATCCTCATGACACTAAACGTCACCCCATCCTCTCTTGAGTCCAACCTGATCTAACCCGTTCTGCACAGAATCACGTTGGAATCATCTTAAGGACACTTACTGTGAATGTGCACCCACCCTCTAAATGTGTGACTTCCCAGCCTGAACAAATCAGTAAGAATAAATTCTGGTATTTACTAGACACTCTCCTGTCTTCCTGCCGGCACAGACATCGGGTTCTGTTTCCCTTTCTGTGTTCTCCCTCCACGTTTACCTTGCAGCAGCTTTTAGACCTGATTCCGCCTTCACTTCAGTGTGAAACCTTCAACCTTGGAGCAGGTAATTTATACAAGAATAAGTTAGACAAGTAGGTATATTCTGCAGAAAGGCTCTTACACTTTATACTTCTGGGTATTTTTCTGACTCGCGAGCTGGGCATCTTCTCTTGAAGGCACTGCCTATTGAGTTGTTCTGAAATCTTGCAATGCCGTAAGCACCTCCCCAGCATGGGGCCCAGGCTCCCCGACCCAGTCCAGCCTCGGGGCGCCAATACTCACACCCTCTACCAAGTGCCAGGGCAGGTGATGACATGCTGACGCCCACAAATCTGCACGTTTATTCTCATGTGATTACACAATTATGCCTTTTAAATCAGCAAAAGGACATTATACAAAGCAATGTTCCTCCTCCCCAAAATCGTTCATGATATTTTTTTTTCTGTCTTGAAATGCATTGTGTGTTGAGGTAGCGATGGGGGATGTGCTGGTGTGCTGATGGGCTCCAACTGGTTCCCGACTGTGAATCTTGGGCAGGAAAAGGGCACCTCAAGTCTTCCTGATGAATTTAACTAGTGGAGAGTCCTCCCCTCTATAAAGACATGCATTTCATTCATGTGTGCCTGAAGTACGGAGGCAGGAGAGGAGGAGAGAGGTCTCTAGCTCTCTCACTAACTGATGAGGTTCCATCTCGTTCAATATAAACCCTCTCCTAGCGCTTATCTGCCTGTGTTACAGGCCTTCGTCTGTGTGCGTTATAGATAGTTCTGTGCCCGTTTCTCCCACTGGATCAGGACCGCCTTTAGGCAATGTATCACGACTTTATCTTTCTTAACCTAATAAAATGTCTAAGAACAAAAAATAGCCGTTGTTCATTAAATGTGTACTCCGTGCCAGAAACGGTGCTATTCTACCTCGGGTGTCTTGACGCTGAGATGCGGTACCACCCCGGCCTCGTTTTGCAGATCTGTGCTCTGAGGCACCACGGCAGGAACAGGCGTCCAAGGCCGGGGTCCCCGCGAGAGCCCATCCTGTCCCCCAGAGAATCAGCTCCCCGCTGCACGGTCTGAGCAGCGTGCCGAGCTTGAGTAACTCTAGAGCCCTGACTCAGGAGAGTGAGTATTACAGTGCTTGTTATTCCAGAAGACAAAGCTGGACCGATGGTGGAAATTACAGAAAGGCAGCTTCAAACCCAACGTGGAGAAGGAGCTGATCCAAAGCAGTCCATCTTCCGCCGTTTACATCAGATATGGTCAGGTCCCTCAAAAGCCCCACATCACAGACTCTTCTTCCTGTCTGTGGCATCCTATGAGGGCACTTTGGTAGATACCTGCCTTCCAGATATGGTCCGGATGTGGTCCAGCCAGCCCAGAGGACAGGGGAAATGACCTCCCCTGTTCCACAACACGAGCATTTTAAAGTAGAGAACAACGGGGGTGAAGAGCATAATGATTATAGGAAACACCCCAATCCAGATAATGGCAACGTAGAGAAAAATTATCTTACAACTATGTCCCACGCATCGATTACATGTGCATAGCATCATGTATGTCTTTCAGACTTTTTGTTATTTTGTTTTTGATATGGAATATGGTTCTCCCCACGTGAAGGATATTTATACAAGCACTCATTTTCCAGTGGGGAAATGGATTGAATGCCTGCTCTAGATCTTCCAACATCCTGTTATGTGTCAGTTAAAATTATTAAGATATTTCATAAGTATCTGACCTTTCAAATACATATCAGGAGTAAGACCCTAAACGTGTATTTATTTTGAGAACTTTCTTGTTTAAGTATAATACTAGTTGCTAACCGGCGTGATAAAAACACTAGCCATGAGGGTGAGCTAAATGTTCAGAACCATAAGTGCGAGCTATGCTTCACAATTTGTCTTGTATTGTCCCTCATATAGTGTTTAATTAAAGTGGCCATGGTTATTTAGGGAAAAACCGCACTAATTATCCAATCACCCAGATGGTTCAGTCAGATACGGCAATGAAATGCTCTAGAGCCATACAGTTTCACTGGATGGGATTTTCCTGAAGCTGAAGAGAAAATCGCTTCCGGATGAAGTCCCCGCGCATCCTGCGGTCCGCACTCAGGAAACTCCCCTCCTCCCACGTTTGCTTCTCCATGAGAAAAGGAATCCTAATGTCTTCTGTATTGTCTCAGAATCATGGCTTTAAAGCGCAAAGGCACATCAATTTGTCTGCCTGTCACATTGCTCAGTAGGTAACATGAAATTACCTAAATGATGGATCTGCTCAGAACAATAAATACAGAGCGGTTACTGTGCTTGCTTGGGCTGGTGGGCGCCGGCCGCCGGCGGGCCGCATGAGGGGACAACCGTGAGCACAGCGCCGTCGAGGAGGGCCACCCCGGAGAGCTGCCAGAGCCGTCCTCCCCTTCACTGGAGTCTCCATTACACTTAACTTGATTCCCAAGAATCAAAGTCCTTGAGATGAGCCGTCCTTCATGTTCTTCTATTGGCTTTGATCACTTTTACTTTGTTGTATAATGTTTAATTCTATCAAGATTGATTGAAACAGTCCCTGGAAATGAACATTAAAAAAAAAAAAACACCTAATAGCATAAGTGGCTCTGGAAATTGACGGAGGCTGTGTCTTTTCATTTCCTCTCTATGGGCATTTACATTTGCTCGTTATTTCATTTCAGGGAATATGTTTATAGACTCGGCACATGACCGAGCAGTCCTCTGCTTAGAAGGGAAAAGGTTTTCATAGAAACTGACCCAGAGGATTGCGCCTGATTTTATTCAGGGGTGGTCCTGGACACACACCAGCTGCAAGGCTATTCTGCCAAAGAGGAGGTAAGTCAGGGCCCTTTTGCAGGTGGATTTCTCAGGGGAGGGAGCAGCTCAGACTCCACCACAAGGGGAAACTTGAATTTTATCATCTGTCACTGTTTTGTGATCGGGAGATTAGGCAGGTCCAGCTGGGGTCTCGGTTTCCCAGGACAAGGAGGAGAAAGAAGCAGGTGACATTCATCTGGCCAGTGGGCTGGTTTACGGGGCCCATGATAGGCTTCCCGCATGGCACTAGATCCCCAACGCTCAGATGCTTTAAATGGCACCCCAGGCCTTTAGGAGTCAGTGTTTCCATGAACAAGGCAGAAGGGAGGGTCCCTTTCCTGGCTCCGGCCCTCACAGGCCTGCTGGGGTCTGGGAGCCATGTTGCAAAACCATGTCACACGGCCCCTTGGAACTAGGGCCCAAGATGTGGGAGGCACCACCGAGACAGGTCTGCGTGGTCCAACAGGGGCTTCGCCAGGTAAGCGTGCAGTTATTAGGCATGAAGAGAGTGACTCACTGCCAGGCTTGCAGAGGTCAAGGGCAGAGAACATCCAGGAGAGTAGGGAAGAGCAAGGAACGTGCCCCCAGCTCTGGCCCCAGAGGTCCCCACGGGAAGCAGCACAGCAGAAGGGAAAAGGTGTGGGCTCGGGGCCTCAGAGAAGCTGAACGGTCACTGCAGGGAGAGGGACATGCGGGTCCGCTGTGAGGTTACCTCGAGCAGAGGAATGCAGGCTGTGGTTGAGTGGGTGAGGCTCTAGAGGACAGGATGCCCCCAGCTGTGGCACAGACTCAGCGGAGGGTGAGCGTTGGCGCAGGTGGGGACACTGGCCCTCATTTCCCACTTCCCCGAATCTGAATGCTTGTAAAGCATGAGGCCCTGGGAGCAGTGGTGGCTGATTTAGGGTCCCACTGATAGAACACTCAAGGGGCAGAGAATGCTAAGCCTCGTTCTCTGCTAACGGGCTGCCTGATGTGGAAAACAACTACCCAACAACTCGTGTGGTCTCGTGTGGCTGCGCACACTCATTTATCAAAGTATTTACTGTAGAATATAGAGAAGGAAGAGGGGCGAGCATTAGCCTCAATGAACAGGATACGCTATTTTCTGTCACAGCTGAGAACAAGCATTGCCCAGGGAAGCCTCATGCGGCCACACACCCTGGGCTGGACGGAGTCCTCCTGCCCGAGCCCTACAGCAGCCTGTTTGTCCATCATGGCGCCAACAGCCGGCCCTCACTGGACCTCACCCTCTCTTCACCACTTGCTCATGGCCATCTCCAAGACACAGAGCTGCCTCTGGTTCATCTGAGTATCAGAACAGGTCCTGCCCTTATCACTCAATAGGTACACACTCATACGCACATAGGGACAGGTTGTCCTTCCCATTACCTTTAGGTAGCTGCTATTTTGAATGGGGATGCTGTTCCTGCCATCCTACCAGCAGAAATAATTGGTTATCCATCGTGACCTAGCCTAAGTGCCACTTCCTTCATGAAGATGAACTGGTCACTTCACCCAGAGACCATTTCCTCCTCCTCCTCCTCTCAACCCTAAAGAATCTTTATTGTTACTAACCTGTATTAGTTAGGATTAGATGTGGTTCCACATAACAGAGAAAAATCATGGTGGCTTGAGTAAGATAGAATTTTATTCTCTCTCACTTAAGAAAATCTGGAGGGAAGCAGCCCAGAGCAGAATGGCCATTCCCAGAGTCGCTGGGACCATGACCCTTCCAGCTCCTGACTCTGCCTTGCCTTGCCAAGGGCACGGCCCCACCCTCACAGTCCGGTTCTAGACCCATAGGCATTCCCACGGAGCTCCACAGAGCAGACACAGGGAGACTTCCCATGAAGCACATAGAAAAAGTCTGCTTGTGTCCCAATGTCCAGAACTTAGGTATGCAGTCACCCTCACCTGAAAGGGAGCAAGGGTAACTGGACGGCATGAGGCTGGAAGGAATGAAGAATGGGTCTTGAAAGGCAGCTGAAAGTCCTGCCAAGCATCTCATTGTGTCCAACCACGCTCCTATCACTCTCCCCATTCCATCCATGTCTATCTCTGTCATGCCGTTCTAACCCTCCTCCCTCATCACTATGATTTCTGGAGCCCCTAGCACAGAGCCTCATGCACGGTGGGGTTGGATCACCACACAGAGGGGATGAGTGGGTGACTCTGTCCGCATCTGTTCCATGAAGGCTTGACTGCCTTGACATTCTGTCCTCAGAAACCCTACAGCATGCCCATCCTGTATAGACAGTTTTCTACATCAATATATGTTATGTCATCTTGTTTGCTGTGGCTTCCTTTGAAACAAGGAGGTTTAAGAACTCAGTGAAGACAAGGAGCATGAGATTTATTGGGTTTTGAGAATGATAAAGCTGGAAATCAGTTGTCTTTTGCCTTCAATTATATTTTTTCATGAGCCACTATACTTATGGGGTGATTGAAAGTACAAAGAAAAAGCAGAAGCAGCAAGAAGCTGGAGCATCTGGCTAATCGCCCTCTGGCCACAGGAACCTGCCAGATAGCCCTCCTACACTCCTGTTCCCCATCAAGTGATAGATGATACCAACACCAATTTCAAGATTGTGGCAAATGGAAACAAGGATCTACCATTTACTGATCAACTACTATGTGCCATGCACTAGGAGGAGCTTGTGCTAAATAAGAGTATCAAAAAGCAAGGTCACTAAATTATGCATAAATTATGAGAATAATAAAGTACATGCATCCTTCTAAGGCAGATTTTAACACTCAAATAATCCCTAAAAAACTGATTGGTCAGCACACTTATGGGTTGATCAACAAAAATATTTCTCTACATCAACTTAAGCAAAGATTTATTGTTAGAAAAATATAATTTTAAATTATATAAAGTTATTTTGAAAAAGTAAATAGTGACATTGACTTGCAATGACTTTAAGAAAGTTTTCTGGTTAATTCTCCACTTATTTACTTTCTTCATAAGCTTATTTTTTCGCTACTAATTAGAAAATAATATTTCATTTTATGCTGATATCTCTGTTCTTGACCCTGGTTTGAACAGGATGAGAACTTTTTCTTTAAATATTAATATTTGTTTTAGAAACTAATATGTACAGCCCTGGTACATCATTGTGTCCCCTGACAGGAAAATCATCAGATTTCTTTTCAAATACTACATTAGTTGCTTACTGCTGTGTAACAAACCACTCCAAAATGTAGTGACATGAAACACAGCTCATGTATCAGGGAGTCAACAGGGCAGGTCAGCCGATCTGGTCAGGCTCTGCTGATCTCAGCTGGGCTCATTCACTTATCTGTGGTCCCTGGCACATCACCTTGGAGCTGCGTGATCGAGGATGACCTCGTCATATGGCTGGCAGGTGGCTCAAAGGCAGCTGGAACAATGGGGCAACTCAACACATGACTTGCCCTCCAACAGGCTACTCTGGCCTTGGGCACGTTATTGTAGCAGCCTGTGAAACTGGGAAATCACACAATGCCCTTAGTCCTTGCCTTAGAAAGGGCACAAAATCACCTCTACCTCATTCAGTTGGCCTAAGCAAATCACAAGGACACCTTGACTCAAGGACTGGAGAACCAGACTCCAACTCTTCATGGTCAGATTGCAAAGGGAGGGGAAGAACCCCAGATATTTTTGCTGTCTGTCTCTGTCCATGTGTTGATCAACACGATTCACATTTCTCCAAATGCAAAATGCACTCAGCTCCTCCGCTCACCCACAGAACTCATCCAGTTCCACCACCTGACATAGAGTCCAGGAATTCAAGATACACTGAGGCCCCGATGGGGTTCCTCTTGCTCTGGACACCTTTCAATTCAAAACGAAAGATGTCTGTGCTTCCGGAAGAAAACAGGAGAGTATCTCTGTGACATCTGAGCTAGGACTGGGGAAAGTACTGATCATAAAAAAGTTGATAAGATGGACTTCACTAATCCCACTAATTTCTATTCATCAAAAGACACATTTAGGAAAAAAGAAAAGACAAGACACAGATGAAAAAAAAAATAACCCTCCCCAACACACACACACACACACAAGACATAGATCTAGAATATTAGTACTCTTACAGATTAATAATAAACAGATGAAAACCCAGTTTTTGTAAACGGACAAAATATTCTAAGACGCTTCAAAAAAGGAAAGATGAGTGGAAAATGAGCACATGAAAGACTATCGCCCTCATTTTCACCAGGGAAATGCAAATTATAGCCACATGGATGCTGTGTTCTAAGACCGCCAAAATTAGGAAGACTGACAACACCAAATGTTGGCAAGAAGAAGGTATCCAGAACCATCCTGCATCACAGAGGGGAGTGCACCCAGTGCAGACACCTTGGAGAGTGCTCGGCCCATCTCTCATTAAGTTAAAAACATGCCCTTCCTATGAGCAGGCAAATACACGCCTACATATTCACTCACCAGAAAGAAAACTTATTTCTCCACGAGACTTGTCAAGGACTATGTATAAGAGCCAAGACCAAGCAAAGATGTTCCTCAGCAGGTGTACGTTTCTTGTCATTAAACTTCCCTATTTCATTCCCCACCCCCAAATAACTAAACATATGTACAGAAATGAAAAGATCTGAGAAAAGCTAAAATAATTTTGGAAAAGGACAAAATCAGAGGAATTACTCTAAGGTCAAGGCATGAGATAAAGCTCAGAAAACAAACCAGTGTGGTATTGATTAAAGGACAGACAAATAGATCATGAACCCATATATACATAGTTCATTGAGTTTGGGGGGGGGTTTTGGTATTTTATTTTATTTTATCTTATTTTATTTTATTTTATTTTATTTTATTTTATTTTATTTTATTTTATTTTATTTTATTTTATTTTATTATGTTAGTCACCATACAGTACATCATTAGTTTTTGACGTAGTGTTCCATGATTCATTGTTTGCTTATAATAACCAGTGCTCCAGGCAATACCTGCCCTCCTTAATACCCATCACCGGACTAACCCATCCCCCCACCCCCCTCCCCTCTGAAACCCTCAGTTTGTTTCTCAGAGTCTATAGTCTCTCATGGTTCATCTCTCCTTCCGATTTCCCCCCCTTCATTTTTCCCTTCCTTCTCCTAATGCCTTCATGCTATTCCTCATGTTCCACAAATAGGTGAAACCATATGATAATTGACTTTCTCTGCTTGACTTATTTCGCTTAGCATAATCTCCTCCACTCCCATCCATGTTGATGTAAAAGTGGGGTATTCATCCTTTCTGATGGCTGAGTAATATTCCATTGTATATATGGACCACATCTTCTTTATCCATTCATCTGCTGAAGGGCATCTCAGCTCTTTCCACAGTTTGGCTATTGCGGACATTGCTGCTATGAACATTGGGGGGCAGGTGCCCCTTCTTTTCACTGCATCTGTGTCTTTGGGGTAAATACCCAGGAGTGCAATTGCTGGGTCACAGGGTAGCTCTATTTTTAATTTTTTGAGGCACCTCCACACTGTTTTCCAAAGTGGCTGTACCAACTTGCATTCCCACCAACAGTGTAAGAGGGTTCCCCTGTCTCCATAACCTCTCCAACATTTGTTGTTTCTTTCCCTGTCCATTTTTGCCATTCTAACTGGTGTAAGGTGGTATCTCAGTGTGGTTTTGATTTGAATTTCCCTGATGGCTAATGATGATGAATACTTTTTCATGTGTCTCTTAGCCATTTGTATGTCTTCTTTGGAGAAGTGTCTGTTTATGTCTTCTGCCCATTTTTTGACTTGGTTATTTCTTTTTTGGGTGAGTTTGAGAAGTTCTATATAGATGCTGGATACCAGCCCTTTATCTGTAGTGTCATTTACAAATATCTTCTCCCATTCTGTGGGTTGCCTCTTTGTCTTGCTGACTGTTTCCTTTGCTGTGCAGAAGCTTTTTATCTTGATGAAGTCCCAAAAGTTCATTTTTGCTTTTGTTTCACTAGCCTTTGGAGATATATCTTGAAAGAAGTTGCTGTGGCCGATGTAAAAGAGGTTACTGCCTATGTTCTCCTCTAAGATTTTTATGGATTCCTGTCTCACATTGAAGTCGTTCATTCATTTTGAGTTTATCTTTGTGTAGGGTGTTAGAGAATGGTCGAGTTTCATTCTTCTGTTTTGGTAAAGGTAACAAGGCAATTTGAAGTGGACCACAGTCCTAAAAGAACACTAAGATACTTTTAGAAGAAAACAAAGAATATTTTCATGATCCTGGCATAGACAAAATTTTCTTGCATAGAACTACTAATAATAATTAAATTAAAATAAATAAGGAAATAATAATAATAAAAGCATTTAGAAAAGAGAGGAAAAATGATAAATTGGATTTCATCAAAATTAAACATTTCTGCATATTAAAAACACTATTCACAGAATGAAAAATCAAGCCAAAGAATGGAGAAAATATTTATAAATCATATATAACAAAAGACATTTGTGCAGAACAGTAAGAAGAAATACAAATCAATCTAATAAATAACTGGCAAAATACCTAAATTGGGGCAGTTCACAAAAGAACGTACAGATGATAAATGAGCAGATGAAAAGATGTGTAGAACCACCAGCCAATGGGGAAATGCAAGTTAATAGAGAGTGACACATCACTTCCACCTGCTAGAATGGCTTACAATTAAATGGATTGGTAATACCGAATATTGTCGAAGGTGAGGAGCAACAGGAACTCTACACATGGCCGATGGGAATCAAAAATTATACATCTATTTTGGAAAATAGTTTCAGAGTTTCTTATAAAAGTAAACATATGCCAGCCCCCTTGCCCAGCAGCTCTACACCTAGTTATTTACCCAAGAGAATGGGAATGGAAGTACATATTTGGAAATTTATAAATAAAGAAATAAATATTTATCAAATGATGTGTTCAAGAAAATTCATAAGGACTTTATGCAAAATAGCTCAAATTTTGAAATAACTCACAGGGAATAACTCAAACATCCATCAACAGAAAAACACGCATACGATAAACTGTTACCTAGCAATGGTGAGGAATGAACATCTGGTTCTTGCAAGAACAAGGTTGAAAAACAAAATAATTATGCTAAGAGCAAGAAGCCAGACATGGAGGAGAGCGCCCTGGATGACTCCACTTACACAGAGTTTTAGGACAGGCAACAGGAATTTCGGATGAGACGATCCAGAGTGGTTGCCACAAAGTCAGAGAATAACTGGAGAGGAAATTGGAAACAATGCTGCAGGGGTAGAAATGTTATGTCTCTGGATTAAGGTAGTGATTAAAATCATACTTATTTTTGTCAAGATTTATCAAGCTGTCCACTTCTAATCTCCACACTTTATTGTATACAAATTACATGTTAATTTTTTTAAAGCAGTTGAACAGAAAAATACATGTAATGGTGCCACATTTGGTTGGAATCTACTCTACTGGGCATGGGCCACACCTACAGACATTTTTGTAAATGCCTTGAACTCTAGACCTTTAGTTATTTTATAAGGCATGTCTGATGGCCGTTGGATAGCACTTCACGTTTTTAGAAGCTCTTTTGTCTAGCTGGGAGGATCCATCAGGCACTGGCTTAATTATCTCAGAGTCTATAAACAATAGTCTTGCAGCCACACCCTTGAGTGGATGCCCCCACCTGTTCTTTGTTTGGAGTGTTGGAGTGCTTTGTTGGAGTGCTTTGTGCTGTCTTGCTCGTAGAATATTTTACTGGGTGAGGAAACTGAACCAAACCTCCTCTTACCTCCTAGCAAGTCGTGGCCTCTCTGTCTTCCCTCTGAATTCTGCCTGCCAGCTGAAGCTCTTCTCTCCTTCCCTAGCTTGTCATACACCCCAGAGGTGCTCAACTGGAATATTAACATCTGTTTGGAGCTCACCTTTGCCAGACAGAGCTCACCAGGTTCATTTCTATCTTCCCAGTAACTGCAGGGAGCAGTCGCTCTTGGCTTGGAGCTAGGTAGCACACACCTACGCTTTTCCAGGTTCTCATATCATTTTCCCAGCGCTTGCCGACCCTTTGCTTACTGCCTCGCTGGTTGCTACCTACTGCCCTGTCCCAAAGCCAAATTAATGCTGTGGATGTCAAATTGTAGGTTTTAGGTTATGACAGTAACCCACTCCAACATGCCAATTTCTGTATCTGTTGCGTGTTGCTGTTATTCAAACCATCCTGAGAGTACTTACTTCTGTATAAACTAGAAGTTAGACAAGGACAGGAGATATGATTACCTTCCAGACTTGTGTATCTCCAGTACGTGCCAAGATGCCTGACATATGGCAATACCCAGTAAATATTCTATGAATGTTATATGAAAAGCCATTCATGGTTATAGACACTGGAGTAAGTCTTGAGTGGTGTTTGGAATCTGCATGACATTTTTAAAATCAGAACCCTCCATACCAGAGTTCAGATTGGCAAATGTTTTGTGAAGTGAAAGTCAAAGGACACACACTTGTTCTGAAAAACCAGCCTTTTCTTCCAATATACTTAGCTACTGTTTGTATTGGGAAGAACACAGATGGATGTGATCAAGCATTTCCAATAAATTTTCTAACCTCAAAAAAAGAAGAAATATAATTCACATGTTGCCTCTGCCAACACTGTCTTAAAAAATAAAACTTCAAATAAATTATTGAGAAGGGGAAAAATAACATCTCTGAAAATACAGTTCTCCTGGAAAGTATTCCTAGAATTGTGTGTGTGTGTGTGTGTGTGTTTTGGGTGTATGGGAAAGTGGGAGGGAGGGGGTTTGATTTAGGAGTGTGTCCTCTGCAAAAAGAAACACTAATCAATGGCTTAATCAAGAGACTAGAGCCTATTTAATGTAAGTTTATCTCAGCAAATGTTTCACGAACTCCAACTTTAAATGGGCACTAAAATCTCTAAATGTATTTTTTTTAAAAATTCAACCTATTTTGAATCAGGCAAACAGATTATCTAAACCAGCCAGTATTGGTGGAGAAATAGGAAGCAAGCAGGCTGTGGGGTGTGGGGTGTGGGCTGCATGCCCCCCAAGGACGGAGGTGAGGAGGAGGAGTGTGGGTGGGATGATGCAACCCAAGATAAGAAGTGATTTCCAAATTCATAATTCTATCTTTATAGCTTTATTTTAAAAGATAATTATTCAATTAATCAAGGCGCTGCTTAAGGTAGAAGTTACTACTTAAGCTGGAAAAGTGTAAAAATATTACTAAGACCATATAGAAATATAAGATTTTCTAACTTTCTTGCAAATCTGTTACTGACATTTAATGATGATTATAAAGGGAAACTTTTGTCTAAACATACAGAATTGACAGTAGAAATATACTGGTCCAACCAGTAAATCTCTTAAATCTGCCCTGTTCAAAAACCCAAGATATAGGTAAGGCTATCAGTGTAAATACAGATATGGTAACCCAGTCCTGAGAATAAAATCTACATTTCATATTTGCAATTTTCTAAATGTATACCAGAAACAGAATAAAATACACCTGAAGACAAATGTTTTTGTTATTAGACAAATGTTTCTAAGTCATGACAACGCATCAAAAAGTCAGAATGCTTAAAAAAAAGAACTTGAATTTCCATTTAAAACAGCTTTTGATAAATACTGCCTCTCACAAATAGTCTTTTCCTATATAACAACTACACTGAGACAAATGCTTTTATCCCCTTTCAATGTATAAATATGGGTTTAAAAATCTGTTTAAAAACCTCATCATATTTGAACTCCATATTTTCATATATCCCTGTGATGGCCACAGTGCTCATCAGAATGGTAAGTGAATATCAAGTGCTTCAATGTTTGCCTGGGGTAAAATTTATTTTCATAAGGAATATAACATTTCTATTCAAATGGGCCATCTGTTCTGAACTTACAAGATTAGCAGCTGAACATGGTGTCTTGTCATTCATTCCCCTCTGCCCTCATGTTCTCGTTCACCCTGGACACCTTCAAGTTCGCAGGCACAAACCAGCTGCACAGTTTGCACTGATGACTAAAATTAAACTTGGGGAAGATGGTACCAAAAAAATACATATATATATATATATATTTAATTAATATTGATCCTTCTGGATCTGACCCTCAGTCTATCTGGTAATACCACCAACAAATCAAATACGAGAACTCTAAGAGAAATATTAATCTTATCATATTGCAAAGGATACCCGGACCCCCCAGACTTCTTCCTAGTGACTTAAAAATGGCAACTGATATCCACTTGACTGTCATTCACTGAGGCCCTTTCACAGAGACAGTGTATTGGTCTGCTTGCTGCCATAACAAAGTACAACAGATGGGCAGCTTACACAACATACGTCCTGGAGGCTGGAAGTCAGGAACCAAGGTGTGGGCAGGGCTGGTTTCTCCTGGGCATCTCTCCTCGGCATGTAGACACCTTCTTCTCCTTGTGTCTTCACATGGTCTTCCCTCTGGGTGTGCCTCTGTCCTGATCTCCTCTTCTTATAAGGACACCAGTCATATTAGATCAGGGCCCCACCTTTATGGCCTCATTTTACCTTAATCACCTCTTTAGAGGCCTTATCTCCAAATACAGTGATGCTAAGGGTTAAAGCATCAATATATGAAGGGGGGGACAGTTGAGTCCATAACAGCCACTATTATAATTAATGATGACAAAAAGAAAATTTGGCAATGATTGAGCTCTTCTCAAGGAGTTCAGTCTCATTTGGGAAGCCCCTTGTGTTCAAATATCTGTGTAGAATGCAAACCCACATAGCCACGATAATTTCATGGGACATGAAGCCACAATCATCACAGAAACCTCCGTGTCTTCTTCTTCTTCTTTTTTTTTTTTTTGGTTTGTAATTGTTTTATTTATTTTTTTATTGTGTTATGTTAGTCACCATACAGTACATCATTAGTTTTTGATGTAGTGTTCCGTGACTCATTGTTCGCATATAACATCCAGTGCTCCATGAAATACATGCCCTCCTTAATACCCATCACTGGGCTAACCCATTCTCTCACCCCCCTCCCCTCTAGAACCCTCACATTCATTCCTGGGTCCATAGTCTCTCATGGTTCATCTCCCCACGTCTTCTTATGGGGGTCTGGAGGGTCTGGTTCTCCAGTTGTGCTTTTAAAAATACCAGTAAGGGGCGCCTGTGTGGCTCAGTCAGTTAAGCATCCAACACTTAATTTTGGCTCAGGTGGTGATCTCAGGGTTGTGAAATCAAGCCCTGTTGTTGGGCTTCTCACTCAGTGGGGAGTCTGCTTGAAGATTCTCTCCCTCTGCCCCTCTCCTCACTCATGCACACACGTGCATTCTTTCTCTCTCTCAAATAAATAAATAAATCTTTCAAAAAAATGCTGGTGGAAAGCAGGAGAGTAGCTTGGGCAAATGAGACAAAGTATTAAAATCAAAGTAATATTTGTTGGTTTCCAATAAGCATGACTCCTGGCACTAATGAATGCCTCATGCCTACCAGTAGGCCTGAACTGGCCCACAATCTGCCTGAACAGAGAATATAGTTGAAGCAATGTTGTCCAGTTCTGGACCTAAGCCATAGGAGGTCTGGACAGCTTCCCCTTTACACTCTGTAGAATGCCAGCTACCTTGGGGTTGCCTCATGGACAAGAACAAAGGCCCTGTCACTAGCCCCAGCTAGCTCCCAACCCAACAAGACAGCACCAACATGGCAGCTTCTGGAATGGGTCATCTTGGAAGTGGATTCCCAGGCCAGCTGGTCCACATGTTACAGTGAGCAGGAAACAATGAGTTGTTACTTTAAACCATGAAATGTGAGAGTCGGCAACAGATAGCCAAGGTAGATGTCATGGCAGATGAGAAAAATATTGAGAAGCTCACATGACTAAAATCAAGGCTAAAGCTTTGGTATTCAGTTGAAGGCAAAGTTAAAACCAGCTTACAGCAAAAAGTGGTAACCACAATAATGATGATGATATGCAAAGACATGGAAACTAGCCCAACTAATAGATGATATTTAGCAATTCTCAACATCTCTGGCATTTTGACACACTACTATTGTTTTTAATTCTGTGGTAGCAGCAAGGTGTCATGTTGTGATTATAAAACTAACTCTTTTGAAGCAGATTATCTGTATTCAGGCACTCTGTTTAAAGTTTTCTATGCTCCCATAACGTGCAGTATGAGAAGATTTGCTTACAATTCCAAATGAGTTTATTTTAAAGAAATTCAATGATTCAGAGAAGTCATGTAGGCAGGCATATCTCTACAGAGCACCTATTTTGTAGAAGACATTGTGCTCAAGGGTGTAACAAATCACAAGGCGAATGGAGCCCAGAATGTTGAATACTCAAAGTGATTATCAAGGACTTCTGTTCTTGAAAATAACAGCCATCTCTGAGATGCATCTTCATATCCTTGGCAGGCAGAAGTAAATGAAGGAGAGACCATCCCCAGAGTTACCACAGACTCGCCTAAGACACAGCAGTAAGGAGTAATCACACTCCTCACCTTTAGGTCCAAAATTTTGACATTTTGCTCACAATCACAGAGCTGGCACCAACATGCAATGAAGTCCATTTATGTAAATCAGTGATGGTCCTGATGTCCATGGGGAGGCTAGAACTGATCACCAAAACACCAAGGCAACCTCCAACTCACACCTATAATATAATGGGGTCAGTCATTGCTATGGGTTAAGAAGGGAGGCTACTGTATCTACTGGGGGGCAGTCAGAGGGGGGACATGCCCATCACAGAGCATGGAGAGACACACAGGTCATGGTAAGAATGTGGTGTCTGATTTTGGGTGAGAAGCTCTCAGAAGACTTGACCAGAGGAATGACTTGCCCAATGTGATGTTTTATAAGACCCACTTAAGCTGCAGTGTGGAGGGCAAAGGGCTTTGGAGGGTGGTCACCCAGGTGACAGGTGATGGTGATCTGCTCAAAGCAAATGGTAGGTGTGGGAAAAGGTCAGAAGTGTGTATGTGCGCATATGAGGCAAAGACATGGTTTACTGGGGACAGAAAGCAGACAAGGAGGAAGGAGAGAGAAGTTGGATTTGACTGTTGGGTCTTTGGCTTCAATGATGAGAAAAAACTGGTTTTTACTCTTAGCTCGTTGGGAAGACTGGAGAGAAGCAGGTTTGGTGGAGAACAGGATGAAAATCAAGTTAAGCATGAGATCGATTCAGATATTCGGGGTGAGGGTGTTCTGCAGGTACTTGCCCATCTGAGTCTCAGGGACAAATTCAAGAGCAGAATTGTCAGCAAACACATGGCAGAAGACACAGGACTCTGCAAGATCACCTGTATGTAGATAAAGAAGAGAGCATCCCCGGGATGGACCAAGCTGTAGAGTGTGAGTAGATGGATTGAGAATTCCAGCTTTCACAAGTCAGAGGGAAATCTGGGCCCCACACTATGGGTGTGACATAGCAAAACTGTGGAATGGTGCTTTAGAAGGGAAAAGACAGATCAGTAGGACTCAGAAGAATTCAGAAAAGGACTTACTTTGCACTCACAGAGAAATCTCCTTAAGGAAGAAAAAGGAATAGTATCCTTAAAATAGTGAAGAACTCCGATTCCAGATGACCATGTCCCAAGATGGAACTATGCTCCCATTTATAATGGAGAATATGTACCTCCCTTAGCAACAAGAATGTAGCAGGATACCTAAGGCACAAATTAATGGAAGTCCTTAAAAATAGTCAGGGAATGCAGAGTAAACTGTGGAGAAAAGCAAAGGACTTCCTATTTGAATGCTTGATAGGATGTTGATGGATCAAAAGAGATAGTAAATCTCTGATTAACATTTGGCTTTGTGATCTTGTCAAGAGAGATATTTTTATTCTCAGACTAGAAAGTATGGGGTAAATATAGGGAAAGGGAAGCCAAGGTGAGAAGGAACCCTCGTCTATAATGATCTAGGATTCCAGGATGGCCGGAGCTCATAAACTGCATCAAAGGATGCTTATCGAAACCTTTATAAAGACACCAGACAACAGTGGGATCCTTGGTGAAATGGCCACTTTTGTTCTTAAGAGTGCCCTTACCAGGGATTTAAATCTCTCCCTGATTCCAACCCCTGACACCATGCTGTCCATGCAGCAGAGGTGTGATAAGCATTAATGCAGGGACATAAGATTTTACACCAATTATGCAGACAGGCGGTGGGGCGGGCATGGGAGGTGCAGAGCACCAGGGGCTCTGAGACTTCATGTGTGGTTCTTTCAACTCTTTGACCACTAATTTTAACTGTATCCTGATCCCACCTCGAAACAACTCATGCAGGAAGTGAGGCTCATCGTGCCCTCCTCCTCTTGTTGCACCATTGGTGGTCAGAGCCCACAGGCTACACCCCTTCTCCTCAGGTGCCCCATGCTTGTCCCTGCAGAATGAGCCCCACTCCTAGAGGAAATGCCCATTCCACATTGGGAAGTATTAAATCTTTAGCTTCCAGAGATCTGGTCGCTTAAAGAGAATCAAAATGGCATGGACTGGCATGAGTGTGATCTCGAAGGCTTCTCCGCCTTTAAAGAATAGAAATGACTTCTTTTCTAGAAATTCAAGCTCCACTTCAGTGTCATTACCTTCCCTTCTAATTCACACCATATTTTAAGTGCCGTATCTGACTGCAAACAAAACAGGGTTCCGAGCAGCCTTATGATCATCACAGCATACTTAAGAATGGACCCTGTAAGGACTGATCGAAACTATTTTGTGAAGTTATTCAGGATGCGTTTATTGTCTTGGTTGTTACTAACTTCGGTTTTGAGGTAGAAATCAGGGTGGAGTAGTTTCGTGGGTTAAAACATCGACTCTGAAGCAAAGCTTTCAATGCTGGCTTCAACTAGTTATTTTTCTTGAGCAAAATACTTCATCTGTTTGTGGCTTAATCTCCCCATCTATAAAATAGGATGCTATTAGCATTACTTCATTCAGGGAGTCTTTATTTTGAGAACTAAATAAGCTAATACAGCAAAATGTCTGACACATCCACGTTACTAATTTAATGTTAAATATGATTTGGGAAAAGCGCAAGACAGCACAGACTTCATGCTAAGGCAGGACTTGAAAAGGCTTTTCTCTTCCCCTCTGTGTGCAGATCCCACTGAGATGCTGCCAGAGGCTTTCTACTGTCTGTGGGTGCCTTTAAAAGTTTTAAATAGGTTTGCAGAATGTGATAAAAACAGAATGGTATTGTGATGAATTTTACTACAAACACACTATAAAACTGCATAAAATTGGTTTTTATTTAAAAATCTATGGAAACGGGGCACCTGGGTGGCTCAGTTGGTTAAGCGACTGCCTTCGGCTCAGGTCATGATCCTGGAGTCCCTGGATAGAGTCCTGCATTGGGCTCCCTGCTTGGCAGGGAGTCTGCTTCTCCCTCTGACCTCCCCACTCTCATGTTCTCTCTCTCTCTCTCATTCTGTCTCAAATAAATAAATAAAATCTTTTAAAAAAATAAATAAAAATAAAAAATAATTAAAAAAATAAAAATCTATGGAAACATGAAAAATGACTTGAAGGATAAGGAGTAAATTCTGGTCCAGAAAACCAGAGTAAGAAATTATAATATTTGCTATTAGAAAGCCTGCAGATGGTTCCTGACATGCCCACATGCATGTATGCACACACGCACACTCACCTACTTATTAAAAGGCTAATATTTTACATACCTGCTCATGTAACCGTAGATGCAACAATAGTTAAATGAGAATCACAGATGACAATTCCATAAGATCAGAGAAACAAAGTCTGACACTAATTCATCATTTTCTCTGTTAAATGTCCTAATAAGGAGCCCCCTGCCATCATTTCTGAACGTTAGTATTTCCATCATTATAATTTGGATTTAAAGGTGAAGAGTTTTTTTTGAGGAGCACTCTGTATCCTTATTAAGAGTTAAGAAGACGGAAACCACTCTTGATCTGCCTGAATCTTTTGATATCTTGACTCTGGTGAACCTCATCAAGCCCTAAACAACCTAATTTAAAAGTGAAAAGATTAGTTTGTAATGTAGTTCCTAGTATTTGGTATTAGAACTGTGATCATCTTGTACCTTTCATTCTGTCTATAATGCTCAGGTTGTTCCTGAAGGATGTGCACCTCCTCTCAGGAGGCTCATATCTCAAAACACATGCATGTGTGCATCACACACACATATACACATATGCACATGCATGCACACATGCAACATACAGATGCATACACACACACACATACACATGCACACACAATCTCAAACACACTCACACACGTACACATGCATACATGCACATGCACACATACACATGCATGCACACACTCACACCCACACACATGCACACACAATCTCGCACACAGTCACACACATGGACACACCCACACTCATGCATATGCACCCATATATACATGCATACATACACACACATAAACATACTCATACCCACACACGTGTGCACACACACATACAGTCATACATACACACAATCTCATGCTGATAAACACACATTCACACACACATACACACACTCACACACACAAGTACTGACTCACACCATCGAGACTGTGGGGCATGGCTCCCAACGCTCCTTCTCCCCCACATTTGTTTTAGTGGCAGGTGTAAAGAGCTGCAGTACTGTCACCTGGAAAATGCTGTCAGCTACGTTTACCTGCTAAACTCACACCAAAGCTCAGATTGTCCATGACGAGAACTGTGAAATAAATTTGATACCCTTAAATCACATATAGGCAACTTGCTGTCTTCCTATATAAGTGGAGAAAAGATATTGTGTATTAACATACCTTATTTGTGTATTCATTATTACAAACTGTGATATATGAAGTATATTTTATAAATAAGGATTTTGGATCTAACAGAGTTTAGGTGACAAAAGTTAGATTCTGTAATAAATCAGAGCTGGGTCTTATTGAGCCACAAGGAGTTTTTATTTTCTGATAGCACAGATTCTTCTAAAAAACTGGAGCAAAATGAGTTTTCTGGACCAAGCACAAAGGTAACTATTACGATGTAATGACAGTGACTTTAACATATTTGTAGATGGATATGGGAATAAGTACTTTTCTAATTGAGAATATGGTCACACAGACATTAACAGAAATGCATTAGTGTAATGAGTTAATTATACAAAGGAATATTCCAACAGCCTATTTATTATGTTTATGATATAGTACATTGTAACCTCTTTTCAATTTTAATATCTTCTTACCACATGTGATATTTTTAATGGATGATAGAGGGATGTGAACATGTTTGAACTTACACTGCAGTTTTTTTAATTTCATTTAATTTTATTATGTTATGTTAGTCACCATACAATATATAATTTGTTTTTGATGTAGTGATCCACGTTTCATTGTTTTCATATAACACCCAGTGCTCCACGCAGTATGTGCCCGCCTTAATACCTATCACCAGGCTAACTCTTCCCCTACATCCCTCTCCCCTCTAAAACCCTGTTTGTTTCTCAGAATCCATAGTCTCTCATGGTTCATCTCTCCCTCCAATTTCCCCCTAACTTTACACCTTAAAGAACTATAGAAAAAGCAAGAAATGATGCCTAAGCCACGCATTAGAAAAGAAATAATTAAGATTAGAGCAGAGATCAATGAATTAGAAACCAGAAACACAGTAGATCAGATCAATGAAAATAGAAGCTGGTTCTTTGAAATAATTAATAAGATCTATAAACCACTGGCCAGACTTACCAAAAGAAAAGAGAAAGGACCCAAATTAATAAAATTATGAATGAATGGGGAGAGATCACAACTAACACCAAGGAAATAGAAACAATTATTAGAAATTATTATCAACAACTATATGCCAATAAACTGAGCAATCTGGATGAATTGGAGGCCTTCCTGGAAACCTATAAGCTGCCAAGACTGAAACAGGAAGAAATTGACAGCCTGAATAGGCCAATAACCAGTAATGAGATTGAAGCAGTGATCAAAAACCTCCCAAAAAACAAGAGTCCAGGGGCCTGATGGATTCCCTGGGGAATTCTACCAAACATTCAAAGAAGAAATAATACCTATTCTACTGAAGCTGTTTCAAAAAATAGAAACAGAAGGAAAGCTTCCAGACTCATTCTATGAGGCCAGCATTACCTTAATCCCCAAAGCAGGCAAAGACTCCATCAAAAAGGAGAATTTCAGACCAATATCCCTGGATGAATATGGATTCCAAAATTCTCAACAAAATCCTAGCTAATAGGATCCAACAATACATTAAAAGGATCATCCACCATGACCAAGTGGGATTTATCCCTGGGATGCAAGGGTGGTTCTACATTTGCAAATCAATCAATATGATAAACACATTAATAAGAGGAGGGAGAAGAACCATATGGTCCTCTCAATTGATGCAGAAAAAGCATTTGACAAAATACAGCATCCTTTCCTGATTAAAACTCTCCAGAGTATAGGGATAGAGGGAACATTCCTCAAGTTCATAAAATCCATCTATGAAAAACCCACAGCGAATATCATCCTCGATGGGGAAAAGCTGAGAGCCTTTCCCTTAAGATCAGGAACACGTCAAGGATGCCCACTCTCGCCACTATTGTTCAACATAGTACTAGAAGTCCTAGCAACAGCAGCCAGACAACAAAAAGAAATAAAATGTATTCAAATTGACAAAGAAGAAGTCAAACTCTCTCTCTTTGCAGATGACATGATACTTTATGTGGAAAACCCAAAAGACTCCACCCCCAAATTACTAGAACTCATACAGCAATTCAGTAATGTGCAGGATACAAAATCAATGCACAGAAATCAGTTGCTTTCTTATACACTAACAATGCAACTGCAGAAAGAGAAATTAGAGAAACAATTCCATTTATAATAGCACGAAAAACCATAAGATACCTCAGAATAAACCTACACTGCAGTTTTTAAGCCGTTCCCATTATGTGAGCCTTTATACCTGCAGTCTGCTCAGATGCATCACATTCTGAGGCTGTGGTCTTCAGAGGATTAACACCCAATCCCTTCCTAGGACAGTCTACCTCAAGGCTAGTCACCTTCTTGGCCCCATTCAGCCATTCTTTTCAAAACTCTGTTTATTGGGGCACCTGGGTGGCTCAGTCATTAAGCGTCTGCCTTCGGCTCAGGTCATGATCCCGGGGCCCTGTGATCGAGCCCCGCATCGGGCTCCCTGCTCAATGCGGGGCCTGCTTCTCCCTCTCCCACTCCCCCTGCTTGTGTTCCTGCTCTCGCTGTCTGTCAAATAAATAAATAAAATCTTTAAAAAAATTAAATAAAATAAAAAATAAAACTCTGTTTATTGAGCATCTATTAGGTGCCAGGTACTTTCTCAGGCACTGGTAATATAAAGATATAATTGTCAGTAAAAACAGAAACAATTGCTCACTACCCAAGACCTCTAGTCTAAAAGAAATCAAATATATTTACCATAGTATTTATAACAGGAAAAAGCCACAAGCCATTACTCTAGACTATAAAGAAAGCTATAAGAAGTGGTGCCCAGGGATGATGGAATGAACATCAGGGAGATTTGCCAAGTCAGGGAGGGATGAAAAGGAAAAGGCATTTATGCAGGACAAGTCACAATGTAATTATATGGGCACAGATCCCCATCAGGAATAGAAACCAGGAAGAGAGCCATGAAGCTATCAGTCCCCATGATGAATCCAGGGAACCAGGCTGGGTGTAGACGGTAGCCAGGAAGACGGGTCAGGAGAGCAAGTCAAGCTATGAATCAAAGGGCAGCAGGACTGATGGACACAGTTCTGAACAGGCTGACTTCTGACTGGGTAAAGTCCATAAGCTGGGCAAAGTGTCCACTAGAACGAAGCTGGTACACAGAAGGAGACAACACTGTTTTTCCCATTGGTACAAAATGGCAAAACCAAGCTTGAGAAGCTAAGAAACCTTTCCACATCAGAATATTTTACATAGCATCACCTAGAGATTTAAAAAACAAATACAGGGGCACCTGGGTGACTCAGTCATTAAGCGTCTGCCTTTGGCTCAGGTCATGATCCCAAGGTCCTGGGATGGAGCCCCACATCGGGCTCCCTGCTCAGCGGGGAGCCTGCTTCTCCCTCTCCCTCTGCCCCTGCTTGTCTTCTCCCTCTCTCGCTGTGTCTCTCTCTGTCAAATAAATAAATAAAATCTTAAAAATAAAAAAACAAACACAACTGTCTCTAAAACTATTCTTCCTCAGATTCATGACATGTATTCTTGAACTATTGTGAAACTCCAGGTTAAAATGGTGCTAGTTATTTAACTGGCTTAGAAATAGAAAAAAAATAAATAAATAAACCTCCATCCAGATACAGACAAACCTAAATTTAAGGAATGCAATTGTCTATTGCCACGGATATCCACTCTCCGCATCCATGGTCTGACTATGGTGTTTAATGCATATGAGAAGAACCACACCATGTCTGTCCTTAGGTGACTGGCTTACAACACTCAGCATGTCTTCAATGCTCATCTATGTCCCTTTATGTGTCAGAATTCCCTTCCTTTTTTAAGACTGAAGAACATTCCATTTTATGATCAGATCACATTTTGTTCATCCATTCATCGATGGACATCTACGTGCTTCCACCTCTTGGCCACTGTGAATAGTGCTGCTATGAACATGGCTGTGCAAATATCTCTTCAAGATGCTGACTTCAATTCCTTTGGATAAATACCCAGAAGCGAGATTGCTGTACAATATGGTAATTCTACTTTTAATGTTTTGAGAAACCTCCATACCGTTTTCCATGGTATTTTCCCTACTGTTATACCATTTTACAAGCTGACTGACAGTGTGCCTGGGTTCTAATTTATCCACACCCTCAACAGCACTTGTTACCTGTTTGTTGTTGTTGATGTTGTTCATGGCCATTCTGACACGTGTGAGATGGTATCTCATCGTGGTTTTGATTTGTATTTCCTTGATGATGAATGACGTTGAGCATCTTTTCACGTGGCTGTTGGCCATCTGTGTGTCTTCTTTGGAGAAATGTCTGTTCATGTCCTTTGCCCATTTTTAAACAGGTTATTTGTTATTTTGCCATTGAGTTGCTTTGGGGAGACATTTTTCTTGCCCAAGATGAAGGTACAGGGGACAAGCTTTCATGCTTCCTTTCCAGCCCTGTTGTGGAGTTTTCCCATTTCTGTGTCTATGAATGGACATTTCTGCCCTTCCATCATTATCTTTGAGACAGTATCCAGTCCAGCCCTCCGGGGTTCTATCCAGACATCAGAGCCTAGTTTGGACCTCGAAGCTATCCCCTTCCACTGACTGTCCTGGCTGTCAATTCTCTCTTCATGTCTGGCACTCTGGGATTTCCCTTCCTGTGTTCTGAGTTTGGATCAGTGTTTTTAAAAACTCATATTGCATCCAGCATCCATGTGTCTAGCAGGAAGCAGCCATTTTGCATAAACTTGTATCTCAGATTACTTCATGTATGCATGAATAACTTTTCTCCTGGATAAAATCAGACTTGAAGGACAGGAAGCTCATTGCAGTACTTAATGAACACCAACTGACCTAATACTTACAGTGTAATACATACATAACAAATGAGCACAGATTTTTAATTCCTCAAAGAATCAGGTAGAATGAGAAGTGTATATTTAAAACAGTAGAGGAGGTACAATAAGGCACTAAATTTAACAGAGTTATTTTGAGAGAGTATAAATTGCTTATATATTCCCATTTCGGGAGAGTATCAAAGATGACTTATGAGTTTTAATCAGATATTCCTTATCAGGAGTTTTATAAAGTCATTGAATCTATGATGACTTTACCTTTATATATGAGCTATTTTCCATTTTTTCTTCAACTTCGCAGCAACTATTATAATGACCCTGTTCAGAGAAGATTGCTATTTGCTCATATAACTAACAATACCTGAAGGAGAACACGCGTGTCCATGTTATTTCCCAAGGCTTATGGGTAGTATAATGTGACGACTTCCTCCACACCTCAGTAACTGCTTTATCATGAAAGTTACCTTCTATGCTGACTGCTTCACTGCTCATTCAGGAGGAACATATCTTAGATTGTTGCAAAGTGTTCAAGTGAGCTCACACTTTGTGTAACTAGGAGGAAAAGAAAAGAACCGACTTTGGTTTTGTCAGTCATACAAATGCAGCTAACACGACTAACAAGCTTCTCATTCCTGAAACCCTCACATTAGTCACAGCAGGTCCCAGGGGCCAGTGCAGGTCTAATGTCTGGGCATTAGAAGCAGACGCCCGCTGACGCTCTTGCATTACCCACTTCCCCTGTCCCCACAGCCTGGCTCCCTGTTGTGATCCATTTCAAGGGAGCCCGGGAGACATCTACCCAAAAGTTTTCTTTTTTGTTTTTTTTAAAGATTTTATTTATTTATTTGACAGAGAAAGACACAGTGAGAGCAGGAACACAAGCAGGGGGAGTGCGAGAGGGAGAAGCAGGCTTCCCGCGGAGCAGGGAGCCGGATGCGGGGTTCGATCCCAGGACCCTGGGGTCATGACCTGAGCCAAAGGCAGACGCTTAACCGACTGAGCCATCCAGGTGCCCTACCCAAAAGTTTTCTTATCGAAATGTCCCTACATACAGAAATGTTAGAGGAAAACATCAAGTATACACCTGCCCTGAGGTTCCACCATTCTAGCATTTGCTGTACACGACCAGCACACATATCTTACATGTATGTATGTGTGCATATGTATATATGTGCATACAGGAAAGGTGTTGTTACTGAGCACGTGAGCAGGGATTTCTGACACCACGACCCTGGACCCCTAAACACCCCAGTGCGTGGCTCCTAAGAGTAAGGATGCTCCTTATGTAACTGCATCTGGCAGCACCGTTTTCTGACACAGAGAGTTTCGGGTGCAGAATGCCGAATGAGCTCTCAGAGAGCTGATGGACACCTGTGGGAGTGGGCGGAGCAAGCAGTAGCTCCACCCTCATCCTGGGGACAAAGCCATCTGCATGGTGACTGCCCATGGGGGCTTGGAGGGGAGCCAGGCCTGTAAGGAGGCGCCACGGGCGGGTGCTGGAACCTCCCCACAGGGCAGAGGGTTCTGACTGTGAGGAGACTCCGCTGCTCTCTGCCACCGCAGCCCTGCAGGTAGGGGTGACGGGGCGCGAGCTAGCCAGGAGGAGGGCGGGCTGAGCCAGCTGTGTGAGGCAGGCACTGTGCGCCCTGCAGCTACTCAGCAGTTGGACCCCACGTCACGGGGGACAACAGCATCCTTCCCCTAGCTCAGTGCAACCTCCACCCTCCCCACGGAGCAAGGACACGTGAGGTCCCAACATGACGGAGCCTTCCTGGAATACGGAAGGGACAGTTTGCAACCACCAAGACCCATCAGCAGGTCCTTGACTACAGAATGGTGAAGGTAGCTGGTATCAATAACCTTTACTAAAGTACTGAGGAGAAGGGGGGGGAGAGGGAAGATGTTAATATCTGCAAATGTGTGAATATACACAGACGTCTAGTGTAGCAGTTTCAGACCTTCTTTCAGTCTGAGTGCAAGTGTGTTTGTGTGTGCGAGTGTATGCATGAGTGTGTGTACACGTGTGTGCTATATATGTGTGATGCACAGTACATATGTTTATATTGACTTTTCAATACGTAAAAAAATCTACATGTTCCAAAATTTAAAACTATATAAGAAGTTATAATTAAAAGTTTTGTTCTCATTCTACACAACTCAATTTATTGTTTTATTTTACAAACATAAGCAGATATTATGTATATGTATTTATATACACACACACATACATATGCTCTGTAACTTCCTTATCTTACTTCATAATTAACCCTGAAATCATACCAACCCATGGATATGTTCTTGGTTAGATTTCACGGATCTACAGTGTTCCAATTTTAGGATGTATCATCCTTTATTCAACTAGTACCTTGCTGATGGAAATTTGGACTTGAGTCATTTACAAAATCTATTTATTATTACAAATACTGTCCCCAATGAATAAACTTGTACTAATTTTTTTTCATATAAGGTGGAGATTTATTTCAAGAGTGGATTCCTAGAGGTGGAATTATTGGTCAAAGAGTAAATACATGTGTCAATATTTCAGATGGTGCATTTTGCACTCCCACCAGCAATGTAGGAGATACCATAGTTGATAGTTCAATACGCTATTCATCACTAGCTAACTGGGGCTTTCAAATACCCATCTGTGAAGATGAGTAAAGTGTCCCTGACATCATCATAGGTTAACGTCATAACCAATTCCAATTTCCCATATTTTTCTGATAATATACTACCTCTCAAATTCAATTTGGTTAGAGCTCCTGGTGGCTAGCAACAGAAATTGAATCTAGCTACGTTAAAAAAAAAAAAATTCTTGTTTGAAAAATTGGCTGAACACCCAAGCTTAGCCAATAAGCAGGATGCTCAAGGGCAATGGGGCAACAGGACGCCACAGTCACAGTCAGCGTGAGGTCTCCCCACGGGACTAACTCCACCACTAGCTGCGTCTCTCAAACTACAGTCCAACCTTAGTGAACTATCCCCCAAATTCCATTTCCCAAGTGATACCATCCAACTGGCTGAGCGTGGCTCACACATCTACTCAGTGAAAGCAAGGCGTGGAAGAAAATGACCTCTTTGGCTTGTGTAGTAGGGGTGAGGAACCCCCAAATTCAAACGAAGTTAAATTACAAAGAAAGGCAAAAATACCCGGAATAGCCAACACAACACAGAAGAAGAATGAAATTGGAGCACCGATATTACCCAACTTCAAGACTTGCTACAGCAGTCAAGACAGCATGGTATTGGTGAAAGAATGATCACAGAATCAATGCAACAGAATAATGGACCCAGAAATACAAATTTAGTCAACTGAACTTTAACAAAGGAATAAAGGCAATTCAGTGGAGAAAAGATAGTCTTCTCACCAAGTATCAGATGGTAATAGGCAAAAAGATGAACACACGAACCTTACACTTTACACACAAATTAACTTCAAGTGCATCACAGACCTTGTACAGGAAAAGATTGACTTACCCAAAGAAGGGTTTGGTCCTTTGCCTCCAGCTCCGGGGAGATAACATCTAAGCTCTTGGAAGGTCCTGCTGGATAACAGTGACTTTGTTTACCTGAGGGCTTTGGACCATGCTGGATAATCTATTCTAACAATGTGATTTAGGATGGGGACCTTAAGCCATGTAGTATCAGCTCAACCTCTGGGCGGAGTGGAGACTGAGGTCAGTCACACAGGTGTTCACTCATGCCTAGAGGACTAACCCCAATAACCCTGGAATACCAGGCTCAGGTGAGCTTCCCTGGAAGGCAATACTCCCTATGGACTGTCACACATCAATGCTGGGAGAAACAGGTGCTGTTCTTGATTCCACTAAGAAAGGACAGCTGGATGCTGCATCCTGGACACTCCTGGACCAGCCCCCAGAGACTTTCCACACCATCCATCACCAGGAGATAATAGCTTTGTATGCTGACTCCTGGGTGCATGTCTAGCAAGTTATTGAGCCGGAGGGTGGTCCTGGGGAACCCCTGAACTAGCAGACCTAAATTTAAATGCAACACAACCAAAATTCCAGAAGAAAATGTAACAGAAACGCTGTGGAGTCAGGGATTGGTGTTGAATTTTTAGAGACAGCAACAATAGCACAATCCATGAAAGAAAAAACTGACAAGTTGGACTTTATTAAAGTTTTCTTCTCTACAAAAGACATGGTGAAGAGAATGAAGATAAATGCCACAGAATGGAAGAGAAGATTTGTGAAATGCATATTTGGTAAAATATCTGTATCCAAAATACACAAGGAACTCTTAAAATTCAATGATAGGAAAATGAAGAAATTGATTTAAAAATATGAAAAGGTCTAAATAGGCACCTCACCAAGAGGATATACAGATGACAAGCAAGCGTACATAAAGATGATCCACATCATTTGTCATCAAGGAAATGCAAACAAAAGCAACAATGAGATACCACTATGCTCCTATTAGAATGGGCAAATCCGATAAAACTGACAATGCTAATTGCTGACAAGGGTGTGGAGCAGTAGAACGCTTGCTCATTGCTAGATGGGAATGCAAGAGGATCAAGTATGGACTTCAGTTCATAAAGTATTGGTATTGGTTCATTAACTGTGACAAATGTACCACATTAACGTAAGATATTAATAATGGAGAAACTAGCTATAGGGTATACGAGAACTGTTGTACTATCATTCACAATTTTTCTATAAATCTAAAATTACCCTGAAATATGTTGACTTTATAAAATGAGTTGGAAATGATCATATAACTCTCCTTTCCCGACAAGACTTGCCAGGTGGACACATGACCTACTTGACATGTTTGTGTGATGGGAAGAGAAGGAGCAGGCCAGATGGCAGGGGTACGGCAGCCCTGAGATGCAGTGTGTCCTCTCTCCATGTGGCGTGGATCCATTCATGCATGTCTTACTAAACCCCTCGCCATCGCCCTCTGAAATCGCTTCTCCCAGATCTGAGCTCCTACAGCTAAACCCTGAGCTGCAGGCATCACCGTAGACCTGAGCCTGAGTTCACCTCCTTCCATGAGCAGTTGGGGAACACGGGTATGGAGCATTGTACCCCTAGCCTCAGTCTGTGCACACGCCCTGGTTCGGCTACAATGGGGCAGCTGTCTAGCCAGTGAGAACCGGCACTTGCGTGTGCACACAAGCGTGGTCATCCAAATAAGGTCACATTGTGAGGGACCAAGGGTTAGGACGTCAGTGGGTGAATCTGGGGGAGGGGCACAGATGACAAGAGGCATCTTATATCTCTTGGTGACTAATCTCGATGCAGTCCTGCGGAATGTGGGGGCGAGGCTGAGTTAGAGTCTTGCGTCTCATCAGTGGGCCAGCCAGGTGTATGGAACAGAAAAGCAGGCGCTGCAGCAATCAGTCTTCCTATCTGAACATCTTCCTGTGACCCCGATGCGAAACCAGGGTGGGTGGAAGTTCCCTGCTTTTTGCTCCTTCAGATGGAGGCCTGGCCCCAAATTCCCGCTCAGCTGTCCCTCGTGGGGAAGACACTGGCCCAGAGTGTGGGCACACACTGTGGTCATCCATCTATGATCTGTAACATATCTTTATGTCAAAATTGGGAGCATAAAGTCAATTTTCCCCCAAGAAAATTGCTTTTATTTCCTTGCTTTATGCCTGGTACGTGTGGTTAATGAAAATTTCCTGAACGGATTTCTATCTTGAGCTGGCACATTGACATATCCAAATGCATCATACTCAAGACCCAAATGCTCGGTTTATGACCCTCTAATACAATTATTGCAATAGGTCTTAATTTGTTATTTGCAGTAATTTTTTTTTTAATTTGAAGCTCTCCAAAGAGATTCTGCTGTGACAGCAATTTCTTATTCGTATTTTATAAGAGGAAAGCCTTAAAAGTTCACATTCAAATGTTCCATGAAGTCATGGGACCAGAATGACACATCCCTCGGGTCTAATTATAAATATTTTTAGTATCTTCAATTCCAAACCAAAGTCTTTGGCCTAGACAAGGTCATAAGAAAAGTAGTTCACCAGTCACTCACCTGGAAGAGTCAGGGGGGACCACGCTGGGGGACGAGAGTGGCTGATGACACTGTGTTCTCGGCCACATCCAATCTGTGAGCCTTTTGCTCCTGTGGGGCCTCTGGGCTGGGAGATCCCTGTCAAGTCCACAGAAGATTCTTTCTTGGACTCAGCCGGATTCTGTATTTTTCAAATTAGTTTAACCTCAAGTTAGGAGAATTCTTAATAAACAAAATCAAGATTAATAATAACATAACCCAAGAGTAATTGTTACAATTCTTCTATGTGCTATTATTTTAGAATATTTTTTGAAAAAAATTCTCCAAAAGTATTGTTTTCATAGAATACAACTGAAGGCCTTGATTGCACAGGCAGGAGACTCAAGCTCCACTACAATAAACTGGAAAATTCTTTTGGAGGGGAAAAAAGAGCTAATGAACTCTCATCTCATCTAGATAACTAGTTGATACAGTCTTTCCATAGCTGATCTATTTCATGAAAAGAAGTATAATTCCCACTGACATCTTGTCTCTCTCTGTTTTGCATCCGTGTATCTCAAATGCCCAGTTGGTCTTCTGGGACGGACGTCCCCCCGAGGCCCCTCTCTGTCTTTAGCATCTGTGCAAAATTCCCCAGTTAGTGCTTGTCAAACAGGCCAGGACGGAAGTACTGTGGATTAGTAAATTGCTTCTTTTCTGCCATGCAGTTATTTTTCCCCTAGGAAATGGTCCCCACAGATGGCAGAGACCCCTCCCCTTACATTCTCTCGTGGGTCTCCTTTTCATCAGTTTTCCTTCAACAGGAAAGATAAAACACTGACATCTCCAATCTGCTAGTTCTGTGATCGTTTACGACAGGCAAGAAGTCCCAACACACAGGCTGCCAGTTCCCCTGCTCTGTAAGGTTCTTTGGGGTCTGATCCATCAGATGCATGAGGCCGCACCCACCAGGGACATGGTCAGAACCAGCCGGGGCCACCAGGAAGCAGCTGGTTTGCAGGTGACTAGAAGTCCTGCTTTGTGGCACAGTGAAGCTCTGAGGCCGTGTCCTTGGGCTCCCAGCCAGGCACCTTCACTATCATCTTTAAGTCCTGAAACAGGACACCCTTGTCTATGAGATAGTTTTCCTCACAGAGATCAACCTGCTTTGGGATTCAAGCAAAACAGCTTGCATGAGTATGCTTGAAACCTCCGAGTGGGGGATTATGACTCAAAACTGTTATTACACTGAACTGAATTTTTTACCAAGTTTTTATTTAAATTCCAGTTAGTTAACATATAGTATAATATTAGTTTCAGGTGCACAATATAATGATTCAACAATTCCATACATCACCTTGTGCTCATAACGAGAGGTGCCCTCCTTCGTTCCCATCACCTGTTTCCCCCATCCCCCACCCACCTCCCCTCTGGTCACCATCAGTGTGTTCTCTGTAGTTGAGAATCTGGTTTATGGTTTGCCTCTCTTTTTATCCCCCTATATTCCTGTTTTGTCTCTTAAATTCCACATATGAGTGAAATCATATATTTGTCTTTCCCTGACTGACTTACTTCGCTTTGCCTAATACCCTCTAGCTCCATCCACGTCCTTGCAAAAGGCAAGCTTTCATTCTTTTCTATGGCTGAGTAATATTCAATTGTATCTATACACCACATCTTCTTTATCCACTTATCAGTCCATCAACATCTGGGCTCCTTCCATAGTTTGGCTGTTGATAATGCTGCTATAAACATTAGGGTGCATGTGTCCCTTCGGATCACTGTTTGTTTCCTTTAAGTAAATACCTAGTAGTGCAATTGCTGGATCGTATAGTAGCTCTATTTTCAACTTTTTGAGGAATCTCCATACTGTTTTCCAGAGTGGCTGCACCAGCTTGCATTCCCACCAACAGTGTAGGAGGGTTCCCCTTTCTCCACATCCTCGCCGACATCTGTCGTTTCCTGAGTTGTTCATTTTAGCCATTCTGACTGGTGTGAGGTGGGATCTCATGGTGGTTTTGATTTGTATTTCCCTGATGAATTGAATTTTTTGACAATTCTTATGAGAACTCCTTAAAAAATCTCTGTAAATCTTGATTTTTGTCTAGTTTTTAAAAATACTTTAAAATAAAAATATACAGCCCAAATGAGGCAACATGAGAAATCGATACGTGAGCATCAACCCTGTAGATGCTTCAATTCACCTCTGTCTGGCAGGCTCCAGATGGGAACTGGGTCAAGGAGAGGCACCTTGCACTCGTCAGGGAAACACGCCCCCACCTCTCACAGGGCTGTGCGGATGATTGGGGTTCCCTGCGAATGTTGCTCTGGGTTTCCGGAGTCAGCAACATTTTAGCCACGTGGCCTTTGAGAGCCCATGGCAGGCCCAAGGCATCATTGAGAAAGAAGAACAAAAGAAGTGATAAATAGGATGGGCGGGCACCTCACAAATTGGGGCCTGGTTACGACATTTTATACAGAAAAGATGGGAAGCCGTGGAGGTGTTGGGCATGCCCTGGACACCAGGTGGTGGGGGAGGCATCTGCGCAGTTCACCTCGTCGAAGCCTTGAAACACACTTGTTTTCTCTTTTCCACCCAGGAGAAGAATGTGTCTCGAGAGATCAGGGCTGTGAAGCAATGCCCCGGAAACGACAAACCCGGTGTTGGTCTGAGCCAGGATTCGGCGGGAGGGGTGTGCGCGCACGTCCCGCGTACCCTCCGCAGCATCCGTGACAGCTGCCCAAGGAGCCCAGATCCCAGCACTGACCCTGTGCGTGTGCAGAGACCCTGCAGCTCTCCCCGGCTTCCTCAGAGAGGAGAAGCAGCCCACGGAGGCAAGGACACCTCTGCCCCCACGCGACTGAGGAGGACAGGGGCACGGGTGCGTTTCAGCTCTGCTCCCGACTTGGCCGTAGGGCGTCCAGCTGTTGGGCCTGCACGTGGCCATGGCTGGGGACCTCACCTGTAGCATTGGTTCCTGGACTGCTGTCCCCTACACCTCTCCACACGCCCACCACCCACAAAAACACACTCAGCTCAGGCTCGTCCTTCCAGAGCTGGGGCATGGCTGCCCTCCCTGAGCACGTAGGAACAGTCGAGGAGCGCTGGGGCCCATATTCCCCGGAGATAGCGCATTTGATTGACCCTAACCAGCAATCATTAATTCCAGCAATCACTAATTTGGTGGTACTGAACTCCCAGGAACAAACTGAAAATCTTGCATGTCTGACCCTTGCCGGCTCATCCACAATGAGGGGGAGACAAGTAAAGAAAGTGGACAGATGGGGGTCACCGGACCACGGGAAGAACGTCAGCTTGGTCCCTGGATAAAGCCTAGAATGACCTACTCGTGAGCCACAACCCAGGCCCACCGCCCCTGGCCATCTGGTCCGGAGCTCCGCGTTCTGCCAGACCCCGCTGGGGGTGGGGGGGAACCCCAGCTCGCTGCGTCTTCCCTGACCTTGTCCCCGGGAATCCCCGCAAGGTTGCTGCTGGAGTCCAAGAGAGCAGCAGTGGTTACAAATGAGCCGGTGAGGTGCTTCTGCCCAGACTGGCGTCCTCACACTGACTGGGGGTGCCCCTTAGTTGGGACCAAGGAGATCAGTTGTTCTAAACATCACGCCAGGTCTAACTCCTACAGAATAAATGCTGTTTTCCTCCACGGTCTTCATTTCATTTCCCCCTTTGTCCTGTCTTTCTCCTTCTTGAGTCCGCCCTTTCTTCTTCCACAGCAGAAACAGCAAGAAAAGATGTGGACAAGTGAATTCTAAATATCAGAGCAGACTCTGCATCCCAGGGAACCTGGGGGTACTCACTGTGAAGCTAAACACACGGTACTTCCCACCAAGTCTAAGGGATGCTTATCCCAAGCACTGGAACGCCCTTCTGTCTCAGCCGAGGGCATGGAAGGCTCCCCGCAGGCCGAGCGGCCGAGGCACACGGGAGGTGCCAACCTGTCAGCGGGATTTGCTGTCTCTCTTGACGCTCGGTTCATGGGTAGGGCTGGAAGGTGCAAGCAACACGAACGGACGCGGGCCAGTAGAAGCGGAAAGTGGAGTTCTCTGTGACCCTAGGGCGCTGACAGAATCCCCCTCCAGGAGGCCGGGAAGCCTGCCGTGGGGCGGGCACATGGCAAGCCCTATCCGGAGCAGCTGTCTGGGGCAGGCTGCCGTCGGCCGGGCGCACATGCTGGTGCTATACAGCCCCCAGCTCCCTGGACGGCTCCCGGCTCCGGGCCAGGCCCGGCCAGACCACGTCCAGCAGGCTCCCCCTCTCCGTCGGCGGCCCCTGCGCCCGAGCCAGCCTGGGAGCCTGCGACCAGACACGGGGCCCCCCACCAGCCGTGGTGCGCAGAGGCCGGCCCACCACCCAGACTGGAGGCCGGGAAGCCAAACACAGCGGAGGAGGTGGAAGCCAGGCGGTGAAAGAGAAGGACTAAGGGCCCGTCCTCAAGGAGTGAAGAAGCGCTTGCTCACGGAGCGGAGGTGCATTCGGATTCTGTAAAACACCAAGGATTTATTTTAAACACAAAGCTAGCAACCTGAGTTGCACAGGAAATCCTGCAGATTTACAAGCAAACTAAGCATTTGTCGCCGGGCGGCCAGCCTGAAGAATGGGAACGCGTCTCACGGCCCACAGTGCTGCTGAGGCCTGGCAGAGGCTTGCTGTCACGCGGTGTGCGCCTCCCACGGGGTGTGTTACCTGTGGTGACTGTCAGCGCTCAGGCCGGGGGGAAGGCCATCTCTGGGTCCCCTGCCCCCAGACCACTGCTGGGCTCCCGACCCCACCTTCGCAGGCGCGCCCAGGTGAGCCCGCTCCTCAGGAAACACCAGAAGAGGCTGACGGATCGTAAAAAAAAAAAAACCCTCAGGTCCAGCAGACAGAGTTTAATGAGCTGCTTTCTAACTCACAAAACCCCCCTGACAACCAAACTGTGCCTTGAAGGGAAGTGAGGCTTGGCGCGCCCGCAGGGCTCTGCTCCGTCTCTCTCACACATTCGATGTCACCCCTGCCTCCTGACCCTGCAGCCCTGCCCACCTCATCCCTGACCCAGCTGGGCCACGATTCCATTTCCTGCGGCCTCGGCACACCCGCCATGGGGTTTGGGCAACTTCACTTTAGACGCCGACTCTGACTCCCAACGAAACCCCCAAGACTCATGCCACCACCCGTAGTCCCCAGTATTCGCGTTCTGAAGCGAAACTTTGAAAGCGGTCTGTATATAAGATGCTGGAAAGCAGAAGGAAACCTTCTGTGAGGAATTACCAATTTGGAGAGATGTGCTTAATTTCAGAATCGACTGACACCACTGATTAATACTAACTCTGACAAATAAAATTATCTCAAGTTGAAAAGCTTCCTCCTTGATTTCCCTTCACAGGAATCTCAAGAATCATCAAACTAATAAATGATGACGTTCAGAGAAAATGCCACAAAATTGATCAAAATAAACACTTGACAGGAAAAGGGTTTTATTGAAAACCCTTAAATCTATGTTCATTCTGTTGTCTCTTGATGGAATAAAAATTCAAAGCCGAGCCTCTTGACCTTTTCCATGCTTAGATAAAAACGATAAGAAAAAAATTGTTTTGGCCTTTACTTTTCTGACAATTCTTATTTCTTTTAACCATTTCTTTATTTAAACTAGAGGCAAACCTTTTAAAGCTACAGCTCACCTAATGAACATGGTCGATGAAAAGGTTTTGTTATTTTTTTTACTGCTTCAGAAGACAATCGATTCGCATTTCTCGTAGGATTTCTATGTTTAAAAATCTTATTGTGGACATTGCTGCTATGAACATTGGGGTGCATATGGCCCTTCTTTTCACTACATCTGTGTCTTTGGGGTAAATACCCAGGAGTGCAATTGCCAGGTCATAGGGTAGCTCTATTTTTAATTTTTTGATGTATTGTATGGTGACTAATATAACATAATAAAATAAAATAAAATATTTAAAAATCTTATTACCTTTTGTTAATTGTCCAACCATATCCTAAATTAGCACTTTCTCTCTGGATGATTTGCAAATATTTCCTCCCATTTGTTACTTTCCATGCACAATTATTAGTAGGTATTTTTCTCAGCATCGTCATTTCAATGAATTTATCAGGCTTTCTCTGTACCTTCAAAATTTCATGCTACACTTAGAAAAACCTCACCTCCTCCAACATTATAAATGGCTTTCCCTCAGGTTTCTTCTGCACTTTTATGTTTTTATCAGTTTTTACATCAAAACCATTAATCTATCGGTAATTTATTCTAGTCCCAGTAGCGAGGGCTTCAGCTTTTATCCAGGTGGGTCTTGAAGTGCTCTTCCACACACCCCCATCTCGTCACGATGGAGAAGCAAGGACCGGACCTTGGGTCCTGGTGTCAGCGGCAAGGACGTCGGGCAGAGCAGCCTGAATGCAACCACATCCCCTGGGCTGTTGTGCAAAAATCATAGCACAGCCAGTATGGCTATCCAGACGGGCCTGGGTGAACGAATTAAGGCTCATGAATTACAGCTCATATACGCAGGGAATATTACACAGCCACAAAGAAAAGAACTGGAAATCCCTTACAGATTAAACTGGAAACATCTTTAGAATAAAGTGTTAAGTTTGTTAAGTATGGTGCAAATAGTATGTATGCTATAGTCCAATTTTCTTTGTACCATTTCTTTGTTTAATCTAGAGGCAAGCTTTTTTTTTTTTAAAGATTTTTATTTATTTATTTGAGAGAGAGAGAATGAGAGAGAGCAAGCACATGAGAGGGGGGAGGGTCAGAGGGAGAAGCAGACTCCCTGCCGAGCAGGGAGCCCGATGCGGGACTCGATCCAGGGACTCGATCCAGGGACTCCAGGATCATGACCTGAGCAGAAGGCAGTCGCTCAACCAACTGAGCCACCCAGGCACCCTAGAGGCAAGCTTCTTAAAACCACAATTCACAATTAAAAATTGGGGATTTTTGTAATGTGTGTGCGTGTGTGCGTGGGGGTGGGGTGGGGCACATGAACTCCTGTGATTTCCTTATCTGTTAAATACAGACTTATAAGTCCCAGATTCTTTCTTCAGAGTTCTGGAAGTCAAAAATTTCTGAACACTCAACGTGATTGGTTTGGCCATCTGGTGACGAGTCTGGCCTCTGTGGACATGAAGCTGTTTACATCCTTTATCCTACTGATGGGTATTGGGCATTCATTTTACTGCAAACATATCAATGCACCCAATCAGGAGTGCTACCCCAGACTTCCAAGAGGTAAGACTTATTCCCCATTAACCAAAAGAACTTGTAAATTCCCACCTGGAATGTATACAAGGGATGGTAGAATTTCGTGGGCTCGCTCCGTGCATCAGCACATATGAGCTGCTGAGCCTGGCTGTCCACGTAGGCACTCTGGACTAGGATTACTGTAGGATGATGAGCTCCGGGGCAGTATGCCCAGGCTGCAGGGCTCAGAACGAAGCTCCACTGATCAGCTGACCCTCGGGAGCCCCCACCGGGTGTTTGACTTTCCCACATTGCATAGACTGCAGGTGGAGCTGGACCCAAGACACCAGAACAGAAATAGCATGTGTGAATATACCCGTATCCTTCCCACATCGTTTGCCTTGAGAACAACTGGTTTTTAGTGTTAACACGTACAAAATGGAGGAACCAGTAAATTATTCACTTTGAATTACTGTGCAATAGTCCCCTCTGTTCTTGATAGCAATTTGGCCCAGAGAGAAAATACTCGATATAATCGCTGTGTTGCTGTTAGAAAAATTACGATTAATAAAGTAGGATTCTCTGCTCTCACTGACTTCTTGACAACTGTGGATAATTGTGACTGTTCATTTCAGAGTGAACAGGGGACAGTAGGAGTAGATATGGCAGACACAGCTAGGAAAGGACTACTTTAATGAGGCATGATTTAAACCCTCTGAGATGTGTAGTGCAAAGTCAGGATCAACACATATATATCCCAAATTGTGTTGATATGACGCTACTCACAAGGGGAAAGAGAGGTCGCTGTGTTTGTTTGGTTGTTTTTATTTTTGTTCTGAATTGTGAGCACCGGGTCAAGTAACGTTTGTCTTCTGAGTATCAGTTTTATGAGACAAGTTATGAGGAGCTAGACTCCATTACCGGAACACCTAAAATCCCCAAGGAATCTAATCTGGCTGCATATTTCTGAATCTAATTTAAACTGAGTGCAGATTCTGTGTTTCCATCAGTTTTGCTTCGCTTGTCTTCACATACACGTGAGTTTCTTCCTGCTTGGTGCTGATGATGGCTATTCCTCCCAAGAACCCTCCTGTCATGGAGCTCAGTGTGATGAGATGTCATTGTGCTTGAACTTGGCTGTCCTTGGGGAAATGAGAGCTGCTGGGGTACTTAGCGGTACCTAGCTTTGCTTGGTCCCCCGTGCATCCCCTTTGCCCATTTATTTATGTAATTTAAAAGGTTTACTTCCTGTGTTTTGAATTGTTGTGGGGCAGGGGGAAGACACCTCCTAAAGAAAGCAAGAAAAAGGGCAGATCATCCGCATGAATAATTTATATAATTTTCTATCTACATTCTTTTTCGCAAGTCCCCTTGTGATGAAACTGTTTGCATCAACAACTAAAAAAAAGGCATGCATTTTCATTTAAGTGAAAAAGGTTTTCTAAAAAACCCAGGGTGAAGCAAGGATGCTTAAGTTCACATTTAGCTAATGCAGAAGTTTGCTACATTCTATCAAAAGTTGTTTTCCTGAGTTTACATGTGGCTGGGAACTAACCCTTTGGTCCTCACGCACGCCCTCCCCTAGCGCACCCACCCCCCTGCCTTCCCATGCACACGTGCACGCACATACGGCCCACATATGAAACACACAGACGTGGGCACACCCACCCACATGTTCAGGCATGCACGTTCGTATGTATCCACACACACATACATACATGCACTTACACACACACACACACCCTCTGCCCAGGAGGACAGAGAAGCTCCTATTCCCCACAGCACTGAAGAACGTGGGCGCGCAGCCTAAGGACCGAGAATCAGAAAATAAGACTGAACATGTCCTCTAGGAAAGAACTCATGAAAATACCCTCAGTCACCAAGGACTGCAAAGCGTCACCACACTCCCACGAAGCTCCCGCCTCAGGACGGTCTTTATGCATGTCTATTAAACCGTTTACAGTAGAATGCATCTCTGAAGTAATTAACAGCTGGCCCGGCGATTTCGTCACTTTTTGATGCTGGATGGAAATTATGATTCAGTTATGATACCGTGATGAAGAAGAACACATTAGACTATTCTTCAGATAATATCCTTTCCATTCCCGATTATGGAGCAAGGATCCGCAGAACCCCAAGGTTATGCTTCACTGTACTCTCCTTTCCTCTTCTGCAAATGGAAGGCTTTCTGGTTTTCCTCCAGGCATTTGGAACAGTCATTGGTGCCTGGGGCCCTCAGGGCCACGTGAAATCCAGAAAGTGCTTCCCTCAGGTCCTGGGGTAGAAAATGCAACAGGTGCACAGTGACCGGGGCTCTTCCCTGCACTTCCTCCCCAAGAGGGAGACACTCAGAAACACAGAAGAAAAGCTGCAGTGCTGAGAAAATCAGGGCCAGCCCATCAGGGTGAGATGTCTGGTCCTGAACAGGACCCCGAAAGGAGGCAGGCCTTTGAGCCGCCCACAGAAGCCGGTCTGTGTGTTCCCACCTATACTCGGAAAGTTCCAGAAGAGCTGTGAGTGGAGGAGGAGCCGCCACGGGGACTCTGAGCTCCTGGATTTGGAGCCTGGGTTCCATCAGTGCTCCGGGAAGCACACACCAGCGTGTGTACCATCTCATCGGACGCTTGTCGCATTGGGCTTGTCACAATGTACAGAATATTTGCCCACTGGGAATGACGTGCCAGGATCTGGTTTATGTATGTAACTCTTTCCTCCTTCAATCCAAACTCCTCCCCTTATGCTTGGCAACACATTCTTTCCTCTTCCGTTTTCGCGTTCCTCTGCCTTTCCCTTTCCCTTGTCCCTCTTTATCCAGAAGGGAAGGTGCGAGTATCTTGTGCATCCCTGCAATCACGTTTGCCAACCAGAGGGGCCGTAGGGAGTGGGGACAGTCCCCGGTGAGCCAAGCAGGTGGCTGCCCCAGGCAGCTGGGCTCTGCAGGAGCTGCCCGGGGCCTCCTGGCGCCTTGGTCTGGACACAGGACTGCAGTCCCCCCTTAGCCACAGGGATGCCTGAAACCCAGAGGGGGCCACCCCCGGCAGGGAATCCTTGTCCTACACACGCTTGTGGTAAAGCACGACTGATACACCAGGCACAGGAAGAGATTAGCAACAACAATGGACAATCAAATGGACCAATTAGAACTGTTTCCTGTAATAAAAGTTAGTGAGGTGGTCTCTTGCTCGCTCTCAAATATCTGATTATCCTGCACTCACCCTTCTTGGGACGCTGTGGGATGATAAAACACCTGCCCGACGGAGAAGTGACGAGAAATCACGAGGTTGATGTGGAGCAGCCGGGGGATGGTGCCGTTCTGACGCTGTGTCAGGAGGAGGAGACCCTGCTTCCCGCCGGCTGCCCCCAGTAACTCCGGCAGCTCACCAAGGGGACCGCTGCCCTTGGAAATTCTGCTGCTCTGCCATCCTCAGAGATCAGAGAACAGGTGCAGCAGGAAATGCAGGTGTCGTGGAATTAGAAACCACCTCCCAGCTGAGACCTGCAATCAAGGGTTACGATCCAGTGGGCTTATGGTCTGGAAGCAGCCAGGTCGGCTCGATGCTGGACGCTGAGCCACTGAATCAGGCGTCTCCAGCTTCAGTTCTCCTGACGCTAGAGAGCATGCCTCCCAGAGTGCGCAATGTTTCCTCCGCGGTGGCTAGAGGGATCAGCCCAGGAGCGCTGGCCGGAGCCCCAGACAGATCATCGCTGCACACCTTAGCTCCAGGCCACTCATTTTTCTATCTTCAGGCAAGCCCCTCCGTGTGATTTTGGTGTGCACTAAAATTCATGTGCAAGGATAGTCCTCGTTACATTGTAAATAATAGACTACTAGAGGAGCCTGGTGACAGGTAGATGACAGACGAGACAGATGGTAGACCAGACAGACTGATGGTGAAAATGATGATAGATAGATGACAGATACACAGATGATGGATGATAGGTTCATGGGGTGGGTGCTGCCTCATGGCCATGGTTAATTCCACGCTTTCAGTTCTAAGTCTTAGGGTGTTTTCCCACAGTGATTACCATTGAGAAGGTGACTTGAAAATACATTTCTGTCCCTTCATACAACATAAATATGTGGGCGCCATGAACCGGGGTCCCTTCGATGCATATTCGTTTCTGATTAAAATCTCAGAAAGGAAAAGAAGAGGCATTACTGAATGCTAGATCCTTGAAATGCTGGAGCTGTAACGGATCCTTCGGTCCAAGCCACCGTTCTGTGGGTGGGCTAACTCAGGACCCGACGGTCGAGGCTCTGTTCTTGCATTCACAGCTGAGCAGAGACAACACCAGGACTCAAAGCCAGGTCTCCTGGTGTTTAGACCATGGATGAAAGGAGCGTCATTTGAGACAAGGTCTAATGTGAAAGTCTCTGGGTTCCTGCTCCTGATGAGCAACCACAGGTGCTTTTTATTTTGATTATTTTTGTTCCTAAGCAAATAATTACCTATTAATCTTTTTTTCAACCAGTTAAGCTGCTGTTCTTCATTTCAAAGAATCTCACTAAAAGTAATGGTCTTGTCCTGCTGGAATCTCATCTTGCTTTCTTTATTAAAATGTTTACTTTTTAATGCCTTCAACAAAGTCTGAGAGGGAGAGGAGACAGTTTCATCACATTTGAACGATGTGCCCCTGTGTCTTGGCAGCATGCTGGTATTCTAACATCTTTTTGATGAGAAGGCCGTTTTTTCCCATATTTCACAAACTGGGAGAGGTTACTGCTTCTTATATGAATAAGAAATTTCATACTACAGAATATGAAACCATGTCTAAAAATATTTTTCAAGTTTACTTCTAGAAGTCCTATTGAATTTGTAGCGCTTACAAGTGAGATGGGCAACAATTAAAAGCCTGTGTTTTTATTCTCTGGATCCAGAGCAGGCAAAGCTCCGGGGAGAAAGGCACCACACCTGACACGCCTTCTCTTCTTATGTAGGAAGGCAGAAAGAGCAGAAGCCCAAAGATTAGGTCCCTGGACATCTAACTCATAGAGTAGAGCTGTAATGTACTTTTCAGATTTTCTCTCTCTTCTTAGCAGCAGAGTACACTTCAAATAAAATTTTACCTTGAACATTAAAGAGATAAATCTGGGATTATTCCAGTGTAACTACGAGGAAGCAGGCTTTGATGCCAGACCATTCTTCCCTACCACCACCCACCCAGGGCAGACCCACAGCGGTCTCTTCAGAACCATGAGGATTCACTGGAGTTGATTTTGAAAAGTCCTGAATAAATATAAAATTATAACTTTACAGATGAAGAACTAAGACTACATCACCTAGAATCAGCAGTGCGTTGGTCCACAGCAGTGGCTTGTGGAATCTACCTTGTTCTTTGTTATCCTCAGCCATCCCTGTGGATGTGCATCTGCAGATGCATCCTCGGTGGTGCAGACCCCTGACAGTTCCCTGGAGATGCAGGGTGGAGGCTACACTGCCTGCTTCTCCCTGTAACTCCTTCCCAGCCCTGCAAAAGGAAAACAAAGAGATGGGGATTTTTTTCTCACCTGGACCAGACCTTATAAAGGGGTCAACAGCACCATGAGGCCCTGGTCACTCAGAAATGAGAGCTCCCACCCCCACCAAGGGAAGATGAAATGAGAGTCATGTAAGACCCCTCCCCGTGGCTAGAGTCTCCTTGGGGAGCTTCCAGGTTTTCTTCAATAACAGAAACCAAGGAATTTGGTCACAATGAAGTTGGAGGTAGGAATTATGTCTACTTCACAGCTGTTTTAGAAAACCACCAAAATTCCTCTTTGTCCTCACCTGAGTAGACATGGGCCTCTTGGCAAGCCAGGTGTGAGTATTCAAAAAGAAATTATTCATGCCTGGAAGTGAGTTTGTACTGTAGAACATTTTATAATTAAAACCAAATAAAACCTCTGGCATCTCTTTCATGCCCTCGATATATTAAAGAAGTTGCCTACTTCATCAAGCAAATAACTCAGTCATCACTGGTTAATGTGAAATCTGGAAAACTGGTTGTAGAAGACCAATTAAGAAAGGGAAATGAGGGGCGCCTGGGTGGCTCAGTCGTTAAGCGTCTGCCTTTGGCTCAGGTCGTGATCCCGGGGTCCTGGGATCGAGTCCCGCATCGGGCTCCCTGCTCGGCAGGAAGCCTGCTTCTCCCTCTCCCACTCCCCCTGCTTGTGTTCCTGCTTTCGCTGTCTCTCTCTCTGTCAAATAAATAAATAAAATCTTTAAAAAAAAAAAGGGAAATGAATTTTTAAAAATTAAAAAACACATAAAAATAAACACTCAAAGATGTTCAGCTCAAATATAAACAGGCTACTTTTATTATATATTGTTGGAGTAATTCCTTAAAAAACACAGGAAATATGCCTTATATATCATTTAGCAAATTGTTATTATAATCAAGTCATTCTTAAGTAGCCAGATAATTAATATAGTGCTTATCTTTCAATTGTTCCCTAGAGAGATTTTTTTCAGAGTGCACAATGTGAAAATAATAACTTGCTGCTAAAACTCAAGGGATTGAATGACCTATAAGATAACATTTAACAGCTAGGTGATGCTTAACTACCTGAGTGAAATGCAAAAATCCCATTGAAATTTAGTGTAAGATTCGGTGATGTCATTATCCACGTTCCTAATGACACTTTGTCACCATCTTCCTGCCATCAGAAATTAGTGCCTGAATTCCAAAAACCATAGTTTATAATATAGTTTAAGTGGCCCAAGAGACAGGGTTTTCCTACTAAGAATTCAGAAATGGTAAAGAATCTGAGAGTCAATCATCTTTTTGGAAACAGTGTCACCTAGAAGAAAAATCTAATTCTTTTTCTAATTTATTTTTTTAATTTTATTATGTTATGTTAATCACCATACATTACATCATTAGTTTTTGATATAGTGTTCCACGATTCATTGTTTGCGTATAACACCCAGTGCTCCATGCAGAACGTGCCCTCTTTAATACCCATCACGGGGCTAACCAATCTCCCCTCCCCCCTCCCCTCTAGAACCCTCAGTTTGTTTTTCAGAGTCCATAGTCTCTCGTGGTTCATCTCCCCCTCCGATTTCCCCCCCTTCATTTCTCCCTTCCTACTATCTTCTTTTTTTTTTTAGCATGTAATGTATTATTTGTTTCAGAGGTACTTCTTTTTCTAATTTAGAATACTGCTCAAACTGGAATCAGGAGCTCGTAAAGTGGAGGCATTGAGCCCATCAGTAGAATTTTCCTTTAAATAGCTGATGAATTTCAATGCAGAAAGATTGTTTAGCAATTCAGTTAACATATACATAACAAAAACAATGACTAAACTCTGATTCAAGAGAGCAAACTATTTTCAAACACTTCCCAAGTTCTGATTTGCATAAAAGCAATTCATGTTTATTATAAACAAATCCTATGCATTTATTAACTCACACTTTAGAGGCATTTAACCTACTTTCAAGTTTCTGTGCAGCAAAATCTCATGTTAGTACTCCTCAGTATCCTGACTAGTACCTATTAATAAGGCTAATAGGAAGGGCTAGCGCGCACATCCATTGAGTGAGGACTTGCTATGCCCCAGCCACTTCGTGAAACCCCTCACCTCAGCTTTATGGGGTCTTTCACTCAATTAATAGTCCTGACTCTGTTCTAAGGGCAGGGGATAGAAGAGTGAACTCAGAAGGTGCCGTGCCTGCCCTCATGGGGCATAAACACTAGTAGGTCAGAGGAAGAGAATACATATACATATAATATATAAATACATACAAATACATATAATATATAGCATGACAAGTGTTGTGAGCTGGTTATGCCTTTAGAAGCAAGATATAGTCATTTGTCCATTTCCTGAAGGAGGGATCTGGGATTAAAGCAATTTGATCCAGGACACAGTTAACAAGCCACAGATCCAGAATTAAATCCCCAGTTCGTCAAATTCTACGGCTCAAACTCTTAATCATTGCACTTTATTACTTTACCATGACTTGTGCATGGTAATATATATATATATATATATATATATATCTGGATTTCCTTCTATTGATTGGAAATTGATTACAAGTCATTCAAAAATGAGCATCTACCTTGGGTCAGACATAGGGACTTCAGAAATGGACACATCTGGGCTTTGCCTTCTTGGGACTCATCAGTAAACTTCAGAGGCAAACCCCCCCCAAAAAAAGTACTAGATTTTTATGCATACACGGCTAGAAGTCTAAACCCAGACAGGGGTGAGGGTCCTGAGCCAAGCCCCACCATGTGCCTGGCATGCTCCATTGTTGTACCAATATTGTTTCCTTAAATCACCATCTTACCAGCAAATTGGAACCAACAGTGTTAGCAAGGAGAAGTAAAAGGAGCATTAATTAGTCAATTATAAGAGAACCCCACAGGCACATAGCTCGCTAGCAACCGCTATCTACCTCTACGTAAGGACACAGAACCAGAAGAGCTTGGAATCAGAGACGCTGACTCCTCTCTTTATTCCAGCCAGATGCTTTTTGCCATCTTGTCTCTAGTCACCAAGCACACCATCCTAAAAATATGGCTAAATTCACTTTTGACACTTAAGCCAACTCCTCTCCCATGGCGCCCCCAAGGGCATACACTTGTTTTCAGCTCTGTCTAAATGAAGATTATTTTTATAAAGACGTGGAGAAACTTCCCATTTGTCCTTTCAGCCTCATTGCCTGCTAATAATTATTTTTTTAAAAAAGGAAGAAAGCTTAATAGTTTACAAACACACTTTCAATTCCCCATCCTAGCCGTGAGTTTTAATTAATCCGTCCTCCTCCAGGCCAGTGCAGCTTGGCTTCATCTCATGAGATACGCCTGCTCAGCGCTGCATTTCTAAAGCAGGGAACATCCTTCTTATTTTAATCTGCCTTCCTCCCAGTTCTTTACTTGCACTGCTTGGATAAATAACTCCAACTTGGAGAGGATGATAAACATGGATCAAAAACAACAAAGGAAGCAAATTACTTCCCACCTACAATGCCACATAACAGAACTAATAATCTCCAAAGACATCCACCTGATTTACAGGTGCAAAAAAAATGCCTGCCTCAGGACGTGTTTACTTCCCAAATGTGTGTCGGGGAACACTGAATATAAAAGAAATTAACTAGGTGTCTCGTTTTTTAATAATGTTCTTTAAAATGCAGCCTGTTCCTGGCAGGAGGGCGCAGGAGCGGAAGGATGGCCTGGGTGACGCGGGTGAGGTCTCAGAACGGCACGGTGCGGGGCTGCGGCTTCTGCAGGCAGCATGCTGAGGGTCAACGCTGCAGAAAGCCCAACACCCACCAACCACCCGGGACCAGATGCTGAACCACCACACTGTCCGCTCTTACTGAAACTCGTTAGATTCCTTTCCTACCTGTCCATTCCCCACATGTGGACCGCGCACGACATTTGAATATTAAAATGACTTCTGTCCTTTTCCGCAAATGTCCCTAAATCTCGAGTTAGTTGTCAGCTTTCCTCTTGTCTTCAGAACAGCCAGTATAAGGTTTGCAGCCCCCAGCCGACATCTGAATCTCAGCACAGGGCCCCTGTCACACACGCATAGAGGAGGTCTGAGGACAGCCTGGACCAGGGCCCAGGACTGCACCCCTCAGCTGGGGCACAGCCAGCTGACCGCCGCCCCCAGGAGCCCCCCTCCCCCCACCCAGGCTGCTGCCCTGTTTTCGGCTTCTCCTTTCGGGTCACAGAGAGTTCTTGATTCAGTCAATTCTGCTCCGTAAGAAAGCAAAGGCATTACACGAAGAGGTCGTGCACACAAACCAATGAGGAAATCAAGAAAATGGATAAACTCGCACGTCATCACTTTGATGTGTTGGCTGCAGAAGCAGTCCCATTCAGAAGTCTTGTGTGGATTCTGCCTTTTGGCCTCATTGAGCTGGATGTTTTCTGGCACAAACCGACCTAAGAGAGAGCACATGGATCCAGAGTTCATCCACTGCTTGCCAGCCGGAACGTGGGGGCCTCAGAGCAGCCCCCTGAGGCTTAGAGGACAGGGTTCCAGACTCATCTGCTTACACCTGCTTCTTTGGAACGGTTTCTTCCTGGGTCCTTAGCGCCACCACTTGCGTGTTGAGCTCCACCCCTGAGAGCAGGGATCCTCCCCACCACTCTCTCCACAGAACCCGAAGGGAAGCCAACGTCTAGGAGCCAGTCACTGACCCTTGCTGAAAGAAGGAGGGACTGCCCGCTAAGGAGTCACTTCAAAGACCCAGTATAAAATGGTGCCGCTTTCAACCGTCCCCAGGGATGCTGACAATAACTCGTTCAAGTGTTCAAATTTATATTTATGTAATAAAATCCTAAATTATGGATGCTTCAGTCCCATAGTGTTGATGATAAGTTCTGTATATTCTTGATAGTTCCTGCTTATCAGTCTTGAAAAGCCGTCACGTCTCTGGTTAGGATTAATTTCCATGTCACCGTGATGCTGGCCCCACCAGGTGTAGATAGTCAAGTCCCACAGGGGGACCGTGTGGATCAGCTCACGGCCACCACAGAGCACCACAGACGGGGAGGCTTAATGACAGACATTTATTATCTCCCAGCTGGACGTCTGTGAGCAAGGTGTCTGCCGGCATGTTTGCTCCTAAGGCCGCTCTCCTAGGTGCGTGCCTGGTGGCCTCTCCCTGTGTCCTCAGCTGGTCTTCACTCTGTGCAAGTGTATCCCTGGTGTCTCTTCCTCTTCTTCCAGGGACACCAGTCCTATTGGATTAGGGCTCCACTCCAAGACCTCATTTAACTTTCATTGCCTCCTCAAAGGCTGCATTCCAAATACAGTCACACTGGAGGTTACGACCTCAGCATAGGAATTACGGGGGCATAATTCAGTCCGTAGCAGGAGGGGGATAGAGAGCGGGTATATACTCTTGTGCTAACCTTTTACAATGTGATCGATGTCTTTGTTGCTAAGTGCATACCATGTAGGTCATTTGAAAACACTGTGTGTTTAAGTTGACTTTAGAATTCTATGAGTTAATAGTATCTCATTGCTTCTTAAAAACCATTTGCTACTTAGGCTGGAAATTTTGCATCCCGTTCAGGGATAGTAGTTCTTATTACACAAACTGATTTGTTAACATGCAGGATGCTGTGGTTAACCTAAATTCCACATTTGAAAAGAAATATACCAGAAAGTCACTATACCAGAAAAACATTCCGAACACAGGTCATCGAGGGAAGGCTCTAGAAACAATGTCAAATGAGCAAGGTGTCTGCCAGTCAAATGGGTCATGATGAAGTCTGTGAGGCCCGTTTGCCTTGAGAAAGCACAGTGGAAAATGAAGTCACACGAACGTTGAAAGGGGCCACCAGCTGAAAAATGAGTTCTGTGTACCTTGAGTGAGCCCAGAGGTGAGAGCTAACATTAGTAATTTCAAGGGGGAAATGTGGCCAGATACAGAATTGTTCAACCAAATAGGACAGTCCATTCTACTTTAATTCTGCTATAAACATTAGGAGTTTCCCAACAGTAGCTGTCCAAGCTGGAGTTTGACATCCGTCAGGGAGGTTGTGGGCAATAGAGCTCATTTCACTTAGAGAATAAATGACCCTCACGTCCCCTTTGGCAGCAAGAACTGATGAGCTCATGACCGCATCTAAGCACCACTCTGTCTCCAACCTCTGTTCCCACACTTGCAAAAACACAGCCTTGTCCTGGTTTCTCTAAGGACCGATGTGTTTGTTCAAAAGTGCTCAAGAACAGGAACATTGCTCTGTGGACAGAGTCACTATGACTACGGTGACGCGTCTGGCGGAACAAAGGGAAGGAGGGAGAAGGAGGGGACAAGACAAGGGGCAGTGGGGCCCCCAGAGCTCCGAGTGCAGCCCCATGCACAGTCAGGGTGCGGGCTCAGGGCTTGGCTCCTCACTGACCTCACTGACCCGCCTGCTACCTGTTCTTCAACATTGTTTCGTTTTACTTTCTCAGAAGATAGGGCGGATCCTGGTGGGTTGCTGTTACAAAGTACTAAAGTCTCACTAGCAGCTGCTTCTCCTATTACCAGCCTCCTAAACTCTAGATGTGATCATGTCTCCCAAGCACTGATGGGTTCTTCTTCAATAACAGGAACTGTTTTAAAGGTAGGAGCCTGTTCTCTAACAGGAAATGTATAAATATACATAAATACACATACAGCACTGACATGCGCACATATATGATTTATTTAATAGGAACCCGTTAGGTCCGCCTTTGCTGGGTTGTAATGGACTAATGGAGTTAGGTCATTACCCAGCCATAATAATAAAACACATACAGAGCACACATCATATAGCTATTTCAATATAATTTGAAAATAAAGTAGATGTAATGATGCCACCATTTGGTCAGTTCTCAAGTATTAAAATGCATTTCAAATACTGAAAAGTCGGAGCTGGATCATGGGACCCCCATGCACTCCGACCTGGGAGAGCCCAACTGAGAATGACCAGTAAGAACTCGGAAGGGCCTGCGATCTCACTGCCTTCTTGGATGCAGGGGATAAATAAACACGATAAGTAAGTAGACTCTATAGAATGTCCCTAGATACTGTGGACTATTAAGAAGTTGAGCCGAGGGCGCCTGGGTGGCTCAGATGGTTGAGCATCTGCCTTCGGCTCGGGTCGTGATCCCAGGGTCCTGGGATCGAGCCCCGCATCAGGCTCCCTGCTCAGCAGGGAGCCTGCTTCTCCCTCTGACTCTCTCCCCTCTCATGCTGTTTCTCTCTCGCTCACTCTCTAAAAAATAAATACAAAAATAAAAAAATAAAAAGAAGTTGAGCCGAGGAGCTCAGCAAGGCCTCGCTGGGCTGGTCACGTGGAGGCTGAGTCCGGGCAAGAGCCCCAGGGCTCCCAGGGGTAGCTGTCCAGACTGAGCCGGCAGGTGCCCAGCAGGTGCCCTGGGGCGTGGCTGGCTTGCAGGCAGAAGGGCCCGGGGCCAGAGCTGATGGCCTGGGACCTGCTGGGGAGGGGGCAATGAGCCCCTGAAGGCAGACCTGCAACCCAGGGGGAGCACTGGCGCTGCAAACACAGTGCCTGTCTCCGGAGTGAATCGCCGCGTCCCCACAGTTCTGGGAAGGGGCTGAACTCCTTCACAGGACGCTCCAGCCGGAGCGCTAACTTGGACTATGAACCTGCCTTCTTGTGGGGGAGGCCCCCGAAATTCTTACTTCTAACCACGCAACAGGACTTGAAGACAAAAACCACTCATTTCCGGCACCATTGCTCAAGCATGTTGTTATTCCTAAATTTCCCCTCGAAGTATTAGGGCAAGAGTTTACCCCATGCTGGTGAGGCAACACATTGCCTGTCTGAGGGAGGAGACAGACTTGATTTATTGAGATTTTATAATGATGTTCTCGTAGACCCTCCCTGCACATTCTTAGATTTGATTAGCTTGAATCTCCTCAAACACCCGCAGAGGAAGATATAATTAATCTATTCACAGGCAAAGAAACTGGCTTCCACACAGAGGAAAACTACCTTCCCAAAGCACGGAAGGCAGTGTCCCCAGGATGGACACGTGGCACCCAGGAGCTCTGAGGGGGAGCTGCCTTTGGAACGGGGGCTTCGCCTGCACCTAACGGACCTGTGAGCCCTGATTGGAGGTTCTGCCCTGTGCGCTGCCGGCGGCCACCCAGCGTGACCTGGTTTCTGACTCGAAGCCCAGGCAGACGGAGTTGCTGCTCACAAGGTGCCTGCCTCCCTCACCCCTACCCGGTGCACTTTATTCCAAATACTCCAATCCTTTTGTTCAACCTTAAAAAATGCCTGAATCAGATTCCATGATGATAAGGGAAGGTATGGGAAAGTGAAGCAAAGGGGGACATAAAAAGTAAGAGTGCATTTGCAGAGGGAATGAGTCAAGTAGCCAAGGCAAACAGGATTTACCGACCCCAATAAAGAAGGAAGAAAGCTGAGTAACACAGAGCTAATAAAGCGACTTCCTGGGATGCAAGAATCTTAGAAAAGAAATTGGAAGATGGGAAAGTCTATGTATAAATATTCAAGTAGGTGTTATGGCCACATTTAAATTCTTTGGGGAGATAGTATCAAAAGGGAGGCACTCAGGTAAGCAGTATGAATGGGTCTTAGAAGGGCGAAGTACAGGCAAATCCCTAGATATTTGAGACAGCAGGCACTTCGGAATGAGGCTTGTGGGACTGACCTTGATGATTCTTTCCCGAGGCCTCTGATGCTGGAGCAATCAGAGCAAAGCCCAGCATTTGGAAGGAGCATGTGGGGATGTACCCAGGGAGCTGAAACAAGGCTTTTCGGAGCTCATGAGAGACATCAGCTCTGGAGATACAGGGACCTGGCTGGGGACAGAGATGCTATCAGATTATATAGTGCATGTGCACACAGAGAAAAAATAAATCCCTTCCCTGTGACCTCAGCCTCGTTGTCCCCGATGATCAGCCCCTGGACAGAAAACCAGGCTTCCCCCTCTGAATTCACCGTGTGGCAGCTTAGAACGCCCCTCTGCTCAGACTCTGGCTTGACACCCTGGGGAACCTTTGCCTGGTTAACAAACCTTTTCATTTCCAAGGAGATCCATGGGCTTAGCCACATTAGCAGCGTGAAACTCCCACCTGCAAATGGCTCACGTGATCAGAAGCAGAAAGGAACATAAGAGCAATGCTTCTCTTTGAAAAACAGCAGAGGAAAGTTCTTTATGCAAATTCTAATGTTGAACTAAATCATTTCTCTGCCAAAAAAAAAAAAATCAGATGTGTCCATATCTCATAAAACATGCATGGGTGATCAGCTCCCTGCCAGAGGTTTTGGGGTTAGAGAGGAGGACGCAAAGCGGCAACTGCTTGGCCTCCTGGTGGAGGAAAGAGGCAGTGTGACCAGGGACTGGTCACCTGCGGGCCCCAGGGACAAGCTGCCCATCTACGCACACCTCACCCAGTCATGGCGGAGCAGACAAGCCCTCAGTTCCTCAAACCCCCTTCACTGTTTGCTCTCTTCCTGGTAGCGGAGAACCCAGCCATTCTCTTCGAGGTCTGCCCACAGAAACTTAAATAACTGAATCAGTCTCCAAGATATGCTTCCATAGTCACCCCTTTAGCCAAAAGTGAGTTAGTGCATCTCTTCCCTTAGAGTTCATTTGAATTTTGTCAAGGTAATATATTAACATATTTTAAAGTCAACTACAACTATCTCATAGCAATAGTGATCACCAAAAAAGGCCCTTTCCTACTTGAAAAGATTCTCAGAGGCAAATATTCTCACCTCTCTTCTGGGGTCATGAGGCATTAAGGTGTCCCCAACTTCTTTCTCATCCACCTCAAAATGTTCCACATCTTTTCATGCTTGAAGTGGCCACCACCTCACCCCCATTTTTAAAGCTTTTTTAAGCTTTATTTTTTAGGGCAGTTTTAGGTTTACAATAAAATTGAGAGGAAGGCAGAGACTTCCCTTAGCCCCCCTCTATGCCCCCCACACACAGCCTCCCCCCTCCACCAGCATCCCCACCGGACGGGTCATTTGTCACTACTGATGAACCCCCATGGACACATTGTCATCACCCAGAGTCCACTGTCTACATCAGGGTCACTCTTGGTGTTGTTCGTTCTATAGGTTTGGGTAAAAATAGAATGCCATGTGTCCATCACTGTGATGTCCTACAGTATTTCTCTGCCCTAAAACAGCTCTGTGCTGCACCTGTTCATCCCTTCCCAGTCACTGTCTCCATAGGCTTGCCTTTTCCAGAAGGTCACAGAGTTCAGATCATACACCACGTAGCTTCACAGACTGGCTTCTTTCACTTAGTGATGTGCATGTAAGTCTCTTCCCTGTCTTTTCATGCCTTGATAGCTCATTTATTTTTGGTGCTGAATACTATTCCACTGTCTGGATGGACCAGAGTTTATTTATCCATCACCTACTGAAGGACATCTTGGTGGCTTTCAGGTTTTTGCAATTACAAATAAAGCTACTGTAAATGTCCTATAGAGGTTTTAGTGTGGACATGAGTTTTCAGCTCCCTTGGTTAAATACCGAGGAGCGTGCTTCTGGGGTCAAATGGTAGAGTATGTTCAGTTCTTCAAGACACTGTTACACTGTGTGCGAAGTTGTCACTCCATGCTGCGTTCCCGCCAGCAGTGATGAGGGTCCCCGGTCCGTACTCTGCATGGTAGCCATTCTCATGGGCATGGAGAAGCATCTGTCTTCCTTCTTCAGGAGCTTTTTAAGAACGCTCCCCTTTCCCGCTGTCTTCATCTTCATCCTCTCACCTGACTCATCTTCTATCGACATGTCTCGGTCTGCTCTATGCGGGAAGATGCATTTTAAGTCATTTTTTAAAAATCTGGTTTCACCCTCAAGGTTTCTGTATTTCTCATGACACTGGAATATGAAAGGAAAAAGTAATAGTGGGTAAGAGCCCTTATTTGGGAGACAGATTCCTGAGCGTCCTGCCTACGAGGTCTCAGGCAAGCAGTTTAAGCTCTCAACACTTCAGCTTCCTCATCAATAAAAATGGGGATTAAAATGGAGTGGACTTATTGGAATGCTGCAAATCTGAGAGAGGGTAATACATGCAAGTAACATAGTAGAGCTCCCAGCAGGTGGATGAAGTGCTCAGTAGATGTTTAAGGTAATAACCACACGAAATGTCATTGGCTTCTGCATTCAGAAGTTCAACAAGAGCCTCCGATTTCTTTCTTGGAATTTGTTTTCTTCCTTTTTGTAGCTTTTGATGACTTTGACTGCCCTTCTCTCTTTCCCTCTCTGTCTCTCTCTCTCCACTTACCATGCCAATCATAGAATAAGGAAATTTAAATTTAAACATAATGAAGCAGCTACCACTTCCAAGTGTGAGGCTTCAACCCAAAGATAATCCTACTTGAACTTGCAATGGGGGAAGTGAAAGTGTTAACACAATGCTCATATAGACGCACAGCAAAAGGCCAAGAGTGAAAGCATAACATTTTGAGAATAAAGTATGTTTTGGTATCATATCTGAAAAGGAAAAACAGTATACACTAAAATATCCTGGAAGCATAGGCCTTAGAAATATTACTTAAAAGGGAAATCCAGTAAAAATCTCACCACCAGACCAAACGGGTAGTTACATTACACGAAGCTAAGATTCGGTGGTATTGGTATGGGACCAGTTTTGTACAATGCGTTTGCCATGTAATAAGGGAGATTTCCCAGGAGGAAGAATAATAATAAGCAGGTTCTCTCCTTATCACTACACCACTTCAATCTCAGCCCTTTAGGAGAAAATCTTCTAATAGATTTTCAATCCACCGTGTGAGTACCATAAGATAGCAACTACTCCAGGATGGGGCGCTCCAGGTGGGGGGATTATCCACGCATCTCGATTCCTCTCTTCCTTCCATTTGTGGTTTGAGCACTCATTAGCCCAAGTTTGAAAGGATGGAGAGAAGACGGAGTGTGAACCTCCTCTTGTTTGCTGCTTGTGAGTGGTGCCTGTCAACTGTTTGCTGAGTGGAAAGGTTGAAATAATGGGGGAAGAAGATTTCTGAGCTCCATGGATTTCATTTTCTCAAGCCATCCCTGCCCCCATTAGCATGGATAATTGAGAGTTGGCTGTGTTTGTTCCTATATAATCAGATAATCTATGGGGAAATGAGAATTTGATTCCTGTGTGTCTCTATTTAGACTCTTAGAAAGAGCATCCTTAGAAGCATTACATTGCTTAATTCTGAGCAAACTAGAACCGGAAATGAGAAGCGCTAATGAAGATATTTGTTAGTTCGTTATGGGGAAAAACTCAGCTATCAGAGAATTGAAAGCAAGCAATTTTCCTGGTCTCAGGGAAGACCCCAAGAGAAAGCAGAATGCATTTACACTCTAACTAAAGAAACATTAAAAGCACAAATTAAGGACAAGATTCATTTACAACCTATCCAATAACACTTAATATGCTAGGGACTCGATTGTCCCCACCTCAAAGGAACCATATAACAATGCATGGTTCCATATGTCAGAGAACTTGGTGAACCAAGATGGTCTGTATCTCTGAATCTGGACTCTGCTTGTACCTGAAAAATTATCCTGAATTACTTTAATGTATGACTACCTTCCTGCATTTAAAGTCTCAGAAACTGGGCTCTGTGGTCACCCACCAACAGTAAGTAGAACATTGACCTTGCAACACTGGGTTAGGGGCACCTCGGTGACTCAGTCAGTTAAGCGTCTGCCTTCGGCTCAGGTCATGATCTCAGGGTCCTGGGATCGAGTCCCGCATCGGGCTCCCTGCTCCGCGGGAAGCCTGCTTCTCCCTCTCCCGCTCCCCCTGCTTGTGTTCCCTCTCTAGCTGTCTCTCTCTCTGTCAAATAAATAAATAAAATCTTAAAAAAAGAAAAAAACACTGTGTTATTTTCCCAGGGGTTAAACACCCCCTCTAAGGATATCAGTGAGATTTTTGGTGTCTCCTGGATGTGGTCTTTAACACTCAACCTCAGGCGGTGGCCATCCTCTTCCTTTTATTGCCCTATCAGTCAGAGTAAAATGACTCTGATGGGCCTCTCTGTGGGACCCTGTCCTAGTCACACAACGCACACAGATATGGCATGCCAGCCGGCCTCCTGGGGCACAGACCAAGTGCTTGACTGCCCAATCCAGAATCAGGGAACAAACAAGAGGTACTTCCCTCCAGTAGAAAGAGGGAGAAAGAAAAGAGGAGGGTGGGAAGGATGGGGTGGCTGGGTGATGGACACTGGGGAGGGTATGTGCAATGGTGAGCGCTGTGAATCGTATAAGACTGATGAATCACAGACCTGTACCCCTGAAACAAATAATACATTATATGTTAATAAAAAAATTTAAAAAAAACTGAAAAAAAAAAAAAGAGGAACAGACAAAATGCAGGTGTCCAACGAGTTACCCTTACAGTCTGTAAGACCCTCGCCCACTTACATAGTCTATGAATTTATGAATAATGAAAAGTGAACTAGGAACATTTATATGCATAAACTGACTCATTTAAAGATAGTAAAATAGTTTTATTTTTTTTTTTAAAGATTTATTTATTTATTTGAGAGAGAATGAGAGAGAGCACATGAGAGGGGGGAGGGTCAGAGGGAGAAGCAGACTCCCCGCTGAGCGGGGAGCCTGATGCGGGACTCGATCTAGGGACTCCAGGACCATGACCTGAGCCGAAGGCAGTCGCTTAACCAACTGAGCCACCCAGGCGCCCCAGTAAAATAGTTTTAAAACAGAAGTGACATTATTGTCTGGGGGACATAAAGAAGCTGGTGTTTTCATCCCTCCTACACAGGGGAATCCTGGTCTACTTCCCCACAGCCCCCATGCTCCATCCAAGCTCACCCCTGTGTCTGAAGTCAGCCAGAAACTGTCATTGATGGAGGCTTCCCATCACGGAAGAAACGCATCCTAGTCTTGCACGGTCTACACCCGTGGTCGTGCTTGGCAAACCCAGGTTTGTCTACAGGTCCTCCTGCAGAACCCCACTGGATTCCTGCTCCCCGTCTACAAGCCGAGGGGCTGTCGTAAGGGGGACAGGAAGCCTGGAGTTTGCAGACGTGGGCCCCCATCTGTCATCCATAAATGGTGACCATGAACCCTGTCTTGCATAAGGTTGTGTGAGATTCAAAAAGCTAAAAATAACACAAACTGAACATAGAATATTAGTATTAAATTGACCCATCCAGAAAGGTCTCCTGTATCACTTCATTTGAACCACCACATCAGGACGTGCTGTTCTCCATCAGACCACGGAGACCATGGGATCAGAATGCATGTTCGAGCCTCCCCGGAACCCCTCAGAGCTCTGCAGGAGGGTGTCGGCTAAAGGACACTTTCTCATATGTGTGTTCTTCTTCAACAAAACAAGCATGCATTGGCCTGAGCTTCCCAGAGTTCTCAAATTCTCAGTTATCCTGAGACAAATGGCTCAGCGTGTTCAGGGACCAGTAGACTGATTCCAGGAACAGGTGTGCGGAGTTTCCGTCTTGCCCGTCAGGGGATGGCACCAACAACGTGGTAAATAGAAGGGCCCGCACACAGGTAAGTGAGGTGTGCTTCCTGGCCCACCTTCCTCCTGGGGATGAAGGGAATGCACACTGGAAACTCAGCAACTAGAGGCATCAGACTCCTCCGGTTCAAGTGGTGGTTTTGCCTATTTAAAGGTGGGTGTGTTTACACGCTGAGCATTCTTCGCCTTGCCCTGTGTGATAGAACTAGAAATGTGTATGAGGTCTTCATACCAGTTCCCGGCACGGAACCCCTGAGCCCTTGGCCTTCCCCAGTGTGGGTGAGAGGGGCGTCTGCCTTATTCACAGCAGCCCACTTCAACCACACCTGAGTTGATGCTAACGAGGTGATTGCTGGGCCCCGGAGAGTTTCAGGATGGGGGCTGGTGGCCAGAGGAGCAAGCCTGGGGCTCCAAAGGGAGATCTGGGGAGCTTTGGGGCTGGTGTACACGCGGTGCTCGGTGGGGGGTGCGCCCAGAGAGGGCAAAGAAACTGCCCCCGCCCCCCGTGTCCTGTGCATCCCTTCCACCTGGGGGCTCCTCCGCTGTATCCTTTATAATAAGCCACAAAGGTAAGTGTTTCCCTAAGTTCTGTGAGCTGTTGTAGCAAATTATGAAACCCCAGGAGGTGGTCGTGGGAACCCCGACCTACTGCCCATTGGTAGGAAGTGCAGGAGTCTTGGACCTGCAGGTGGCTCCTCAGATGACGTGGGGCAGTCTCGTGGGGCTGAGCCCCTACCCGGTGGGTCTGTGCCACCTCCGCGTAATCAGTGTCACAGTACATTACGGGACCCCAGCAAGTGCCCACAGAGGACCAGAGAGGTGCTTGGTGTAGGAAGATCGCATGAGCCTCAGAGCGCCCTGAATAAGAGAAACAGCTGCTTTCCTTTACCCTTGTCTCCGCAAGGCAGCATCGGGGCAGGACCCATGCATCTCTGTGAGGTCCGGGGAGGCCCGCCGCTCCCTTCCTCATGCCTCCCCCTCGCCCGAGAACACAGGGCAGGACAAAGAGGAGGCCGCAGAAGGCAGAGCCCATGGACAGCCCTTCCTGTGACAGGATCACCTGTCCACATGCCAAGGTCAGCCTGAGCAGCCACTCCCCCGCGGGATGGGACGGGACCCCAGCCCCTCTCCCACAGCAGGAGCATCAGGGAGCCCTCCACACACGCAGGGGCCACCTGCATGAGGCCCGAAGACACAGGTATGGTTCTGAAGAGCTAAGTGTGTAACTGAGTCCTGCAGAAAGAGGGTGATTGTGTATCTGTCCAAAGCCACAGGGCGCCCAGCAGCCAGAGCGACCCTGATGCCATGCATGGACTCGGGGTGATGGTGACGTGTAGCATGGGGCCAGCGACTCTAACAAATACACCATCGGCTGGGATGTCGGTGGGGGGGAGCCGTGCATGTGCAGGCTGGGAGTACAGGGAACTCTGCACCTTCCCCTCGATATCACTGTAAACCAAAAACTGCCCTGAAAACTACAATCTTTTTTAAAGAGAGAGAAGATGTAAGTTGAATAGACCAGTACACAGAACCCCAACAAGTTTGCAACGTGTGTGTGTGTTTATTTCATGACCCAGCAAGATGACAGCTCGTGAGTCACCTCAGATCTAGAAGGAATGTAGAGAAGGAGATTTTCCCTCTTCCCACCCGCCCAGCGCAGAGCCCTTTCCAGAGGGCAGCCCACGTGTCCCCAGGTTGAGGGGCAGTGTCTCCAGGAGCTGAGCTCTGCAGACTCCAGCCCCCTCACTCCTCCCTCCCAGGGCTGCCTGGCCCCGGGACCTGCGTGCTCCCTGCAGGTGACAGGAGTCCTAGCTGACAACCCATGCAGTCACTTCCGCCTCTCGTCCCTAATGCCCAGCCCCGCATTCCTTCCCTAACGCCCGGCCCCCTGCATTTCTTCTGCAGATACAACAACAGAACAGAATTTTAGAGGCTCTGTCACTCAGCGCCTCCCGCTGAGGCTGGAGAGAGCTCCGAACCGCACAAAAGAGAGCTCCAAACGGCACAGCTAGTTCAGCTGCTCAAGTTTAGGAGATGAAGCATGTACAACGACATAGAGAAAACCCCGGATGCTCTCCCATCAAGGGAGTGGGAAGACCCCCACCCTGCCATCTCACTGGGCACGGCCGCTTCTCCCGGCCGCATGAGCACAGCCACGAAGGCCAGATAAACACGCCGAGCTACTTACAGCAGGGACTCCCAAAATTCATGGGCTGCAATCTTAACCACGCAGGATGACAGCATCCGAAGGGGGTGCTCAGAGGGGTGCTGAGGTCATGAGGATGGCGCCCCCGTGAGGGGGTTCCTGCCCTTGTGAGAGAGGCCCCAGAGAGCTCCGGGGTCCACCCTCCGGGTGAGGACACGGAGGGAAGGCGGGCCAGGAAGCAGTTCTCAGCAGACACGGAGTCTGCCCGAGGCCCCGGGACCACCGCCTCCAGACTGGGAGAAAAAAAGTGTGCGGTTTCTGTCACAGCCGCCTGAAGGGACCGAGACCGTCGGCGCCCTTAGGAACCCACAGGACACCTTTCAGGGTGCTTTGCATGTGCCCAGCACTGCTCTGCTTCCCTGGGGATCAGTGAGGATTGAGAAGGATCAACCAAACACCTGCACTGCTTATCAGCACCAGCGCCAGCAGCTGAGAGAAGAAAACCTCAAGTTTTATTAAAAAAAAAAAAAAAAAGAAAGAAAAGCCAGACTCAGGTGCGGCGAAGTCCGCACTGTGCCCAAGCAGCCCTGGGGGCAGGTAAGAGCGTCACCTCCCCCGTCCCCCACTCTCTGCTCCTCCCCTGAAAGAACTGGGTTGTCCAGGAATCTGTGAGTCAACGTAGAACATGTTTTGCTTTCAAAGCCAAGCACGTAACAGCGGAGATCAAGGGCCTCGCCCGAGACTCCGCATGGATGACAAGGAGCCACCGGAGATGCAATGCGGAGGGAGGGAGTGCGTGGTCCTTTGATGCGCCTTCTCTCTGTACGATTGTTCTTAACTTCTTCAATAGGCTCTAATGAGGAGGCACAGTTTTTAGGTCTGGCTTCTTTACGCTTCACTGGAAAGGACTACCCGACGACAGATCAGCTCCCCGTAAGCCGCACGTCTGCGTGGATTTGCCGTGTCTTAATCACAACGTGCAAGGGCGTCAGGACTAAAAAAAATAAATAAAAATAAATAAATAAATACATAAAGGAAAAATGAAGATTAATGCTTTCTGTTGCTTAAATTTTTTAATCTAGGAAACACATTGGGAATGCTTTAATTTCCATAATTGATCAACTTAATCTCACATGAAATCATGCCTTCTAATTGATTTGCTTAGAAAACAGTGAAAATGAAGCCGGAGCGGCCTGCGCGGTGCCAGACGTCCAGAGAGCGCGAACATAGTGCTTCACGGTCATAAAATCTTTATCCAAAATGCACACTGGGAATGTTTTCATTTTTGTAATTGATCAATGTATTGACTAATCTCAGATTAAATAAGTGCCTCCTAATTGATTTATAAAAAGTGTAGAAATCCTGAGCTGCGAGAGTGCCTCCAAAATCTACAAAGTTCTGAAATCGTGCTTCCTAAGTGTGGAAATACTACGTGGCATCACAGCATCCTTGACGTTGGAGGCTCCTCGTTTATCACACCTGAGCCGGGAGAATTTACTAAGAGCCTCGTCCCGTGTGGGCTCTTTCCCGTGAATTAGCTCACTCGGGGCCGGTAACAACGCAGAAGGGACAGGCACGGGGAGCACGAGGCCTGTGTGCCCACAGCCCGGGCACGAAGCCCAGCTCTGCTCTCGCGGGCCCTGGGAGCCAGCCTTCCTTCCCTGCACCGCGGGTTCCAGGAGGAGGAGTACAGGAAATGAAGGGTGAAAAAGCTTCCCCTACAAGAGTTTAAACCCATGGAAACACCATAAACAAAATGAACGGAAAACCGGTAAGATGCACGCACGTTTGCCTGTGTCTCTATGAGGTCACACGTGTGCACGTACCTGGCACCTGTGAACACGCTATGCTCCGGATACCATGCACGTGGACAGGGTGCAACAGATCGGTAAGAAAGCAGAGGGACTGTAAGGTGGCATACAGAAATTTGTGACCAAAGGCACCTCACTTCAGCACTGTGTGTTATAAAACATCAAGAGTAATCCAAATGCCCAAGAGTAGAGAAATGGTTAGGAAGCACGCGTATTTCACTCGTAGGAAGAAATGGGATTACGCCATTCCACGTGGTACTTCCAAGGACCGCTGCCGACACAAACAATTCTCAGGAACCGAAATGCAAAGAGAAACTGAAACTAAGGACACCGTCTCTGTGACTCTGGTCTGCGCGCACACACACCTACCCAAGGAGACACTCCATTGCTGCAACTCTCCCTGTTCGTTTCCCAAACATTAGAAAACTAAGTACCTATTTTTTTGAAGATGGCTTAGGAGGACTGATTACGGTGAGCATGCAGAAATCTAGATAATCATTCGTACGTTCATCAGAATGAAGTAATACTGGCCTCGCACAAAACAGAGGCAATGCCATCGGATGAATCATAAGATCAGTAGTATTGGACGAGTACCATTACGTGGGGCGTGTCATCTCTGGCTCATTAAAAGCACCACAGGTTTTTCTGTTTCGGGGTGTCGTTGGAGCATTATCAAATTGGCTTTGCAACGTGCATGTGGGCTCAGGAAAAGTCAGAGGCCAGGACTCCCCAATGCCCGGGAGACACGAAAGTCCAGACACAGCCAGCCACTGGAAGGCCTGGTCCACGATTGTGCGGATTTTCACTTCACGGGTTACAGAAATTCCAAACGCACAGGCCTTTTACCTGAAACTCTCCATAGCTTTGGGAAAAGGGCTAAAAGTTACCTATGTAATATTTCACAAGTGGAACTTGGCAGCTGTAGAGGTAAGTCAACATCACCTTTTCTGATTCTCAAAATGGCATCATAATGTGAGTTTAAAAGAATCAATTCTCCCCACTTTATATAATGCAAGTAAAATAAATTGGGAAAATTTATTATTTGCATTGGGAAAATCTATCCCTAATTGCAATATCGTAACAGTTGTAATATACTCACTGTAGAAAAAACCTCTTTTGGGCGCCTGGGTGGCTCAGTCGTTAAGCGTCTGCCTTCGGCTCAGGTCATGATCCCAGTGTCCTGGGATGGAGCCCCACATTGGGCTCCCTGCTCGGCAGGAAGCCTGCTTCTCCCTCTCCCACTCCCCCTGCTTGTGTTCCTGCTCTCGCTATCTCTCTCTGTCAAATAAATAAATAAAAATCTTTAAAAAGAAAAAACCTCTTTTGCATTGGAGATTCAAATATGCTCCTTTCTAGCTGAATCTTAAAGAAATTCCAGAGTTATTGTCTGATACTTTTATTAAAAATATTGAAACAACGTGCTGCCTCTCTGGAATCTGGAGTCTCAATTATAATGAAACAAGGAATCAGACATCCTCACAGATTCGGGATATAAGGCAAGGTGAAATCTGCGTCTGTTGAAAAAAAAAGTTTTAATTATCAAGTAAAATTATGAAGTCAGTAGCCAGAGTCCTCGTCCTGAATAGTGACTGACCGCCTGAAAAAGCCATGGCCCTTCCTCCTGACTCCTGGGATCTCCTCCCTCCCGGGGTCAGAGGTGCCCTCCGCAAGGCAGGTCCTCACCCAGACCACAGCTTCTCGACCACCTCTGACACCATGACCATGTGGAGTTCCAGAGGAAGAGCAATGGTTTGTCTGGCCGTGAAGGCTCATCCTCTCTTGTGAGACCTGTCGAAATTCCTCTCCAGTTGAATCATAACTGGAATTATAACTTTTTCAATCCACTGCAGTTTGGGAATGGATATCTTCACCATGTGATTTTTCTTTCCCCTTTCTATTTAATACCGAGGTTACTTACTAGATAAGCAAAAGAGAGATTATTGATGAAATGCTCTTGTACTACATCAGCCTGAGTTTGTCAGCTCAATCAATAATTTATGCCCCGAGGCCAAATAGAAAGAGAGAAATTTTCAAGTTTTTATAGACTATCAAACTCCAAACTGTCAGCTGCTCCCGATATAAATCTATTTTAATTTCACTTTCTACGGAGTCACTTGGTTTCCACACTGCCGTACTTAAAGTAAAAAGAGGGAGAGAAGATGACATATTAGTGAAACACGGTGCAAATAATTTAAAAACTTGAATGGCTATTCAGCGTCTTGCCGTTGGCATGGAGAATGATGCCATCGTTGCCACCATGTTTGTTTTCTACAGTAAATCACCCCTTCGGTAATCACGATGTTTCCACGTGTCCTTGAAAAAGATGTTTATCTCATTTGGTCAATTATAGAGTAATGTAAGTTAGAAATCACAGGTTGGTTCTGGGCTACAATACATTTTCTCTGTTCTCGTGTCAACGCTTTCGCTGATCCTATTTGGTCAATCACAAGATAAATAAGCTTTCTGTCAGAAGAGTCAGATCGTCCTAATGGATCCAAGCAGTACTGTCTTCAGTGATAGGAAATCTCAAAAGGAAAGTACAGTTTTCATTGTTCATGCTGGTTATGTTCTGCTGTCCCCGCAAACACTGAATTAGTGTTTGCTGAGTCGCGCTGCCAGGGGAGATGCCGGGTGAGGTTCTTGCGGACCTCTGCTCACAACATTCCCGTCAGCCGGACAAACAGACCTTGTTTTACATGTGCTTTTGTTTAAAGCCACCTTATTTAATATACACTCAGTGTTAGCAGCACTGTAACTCATGCCCAAGGGAGGAAGCCTGTGTAACACTCGTGGTTTACCCCCGAGGTCTTCTTGAGCTTCTAGAACACTACACAGCATCTCAGCACGAGGCCTCCAGGCCGTTTTAAACAGGGAAATCCCCAACAAAACTTGCCACTACACAGACAGCGAAAAGGAGCACGTGTTGGTGATGTGAGAGCTGAAACGGGAAGGCAAAGCACCGCCTCCTTCCCCTCAGCAGGGCACGTGCAGCCCGGTGACTTCAACTTCTCACCGCTCTGGGCATGGCCGCAAATGGGCTTTAAGGCACTCTGAGTATTGATTTTGTGAGTTATAAATAAAATTTAGCAATTAAGCTAATGTGGAAAAAGGGAATCTGCAAACCATGAAACCATGCAGATGGAAGGTATATAATAAGGAAGTCAAGACCCTCACGTGAAGGCGCCCACGAATGCAAAGATAAATGACAGTATGAAAAGTATTGATGGGGCTCTTCAGTGATGCTTCCACAGCAAAATCTACCTCTGATTTGTGGACCATATGGCTTATCTCACTAGTGTAAACAAAAGATGCCCCCTTTTCAAATAGAGTCAAAGAGGAGCTTTCTTTAATTAGTCAAATGCATTGGGCCTCCTTCTAAATGGATCTTAAAAGAAGAAAAGAAGTCAAAATAGGCAGCTGAGATCTAGAACGGGACAGGGACCATCTAAAAGGAGCAGAAGATAGGGCTGTCACAAAGCTGACAAGTTATGGGGGATAACACGTGTGGACCCTGGAACGTGGGGAAGGTACCACAAGTATGTAAGTGCACACCTACCAAATTGTTTATATTAGTTTGTGCAGGTTATGACTGAAGAGCAATTACACCTCAACCATACCTCAAAAAAGCTGAGAACAAAAGAGCTTTAGTCCTGTGGTTCTCCTCTGTGACACCGGGGTAAACATGCCCTGAAGACAAACCAAGGGGGCTAGTCTCTAAAACCAAAAGTTGGGAGCCTTTCTCGATTTGCACAGAGGGTGGGAAGGGAAAATTATAGAAAGAATTCTCTTGATGTTTGCCATCTGTTACTTTTTATTTAGCGTTAAAAATTAAAATCAAAACAAAGTCACAAATCAATGTCAACCCAAAAATGTGAAGATCGACCATCATGCTTGATTCTGTCACTTTTTAAATTTTTGTCTTGTTTGATGGAAATGTAAGCTCATACGAATTTTATTTTGCATATATACCTCACCAAGTCATGTTCTATAATAGAAAAATTATCCCTTACTTGAAAATGTAATTAAATACACCATTATGTCATGGTATTCGGCAAAAAGCAACTCATGTCCATTGACACTGCTCCTCGAGGACATTGAGAAAATGCTGATCGGACCCAATTGTTTCATTACACAGTTGGAGACAATATGCCCCCAAAAGTTAAGACAACCCCTGAACATTACCCATTTCCACTCATTCATTCAGTGTTTTGAGTACTCTTCTGTTCTAGATACTATCCTGCTCTCAATAAACAGGAGTGAAACAAGGTCTACTCTTCACTACCCCATGGACCTTGTAGGCCAAGGGGGACTTAGAACAAACTAACTTCAAGCAGGGTTTGGGGATGGTTTTCTACCAATTGTCTTTCATGTGAGATTTAAGAATACTTACTCAGTTAAAGACTTTTGATGAGAAATGCAGGTTACATTATCTGAGAATTTGGTTTTCTGCTAAAAATAGTCAGTAGATCAGCAACTGATATCCACCAGTGATAGTACAAAATCCAGTCCTGAATTATCCATAATCCAAGGGGAGAGTCCTGTAACTCTTTGACTTTGCTATGCTTCTCCTCTCAGCCCGCAAATCCCTTCTGCAATTCAGCTTCGCAGCTACTTCAAGGTTGAGCTTCCGCGAGGCCTTCCCGAGACTCTCAGACAGACAGGACCTCCCCGTCCCCGAACCTGGGCAATGCTCAGCCGCGGTCAGCTGGGCAGGTGCACAAGAGCAAGGCAGAACTCAGCACACTTGTTTGTCAACACCAGTCCAGGGAGCCCCCTAAACTTGGGGGGTGGCACATTCATGGGCTTACCCCCATGCACAAAACAGTAGCGGATTCGTCTAAGTGCTTAGTGGTCCAAAATGGAATTACATGGTGATGATATTCAAAGCAGTGAAGATTTGTGTGCATGAGGTAGATGTTAGGATACAGCCTGAGTTTCCATCCACTGGGCAAGATGGTAGTCACCATTTTACCGGAAAGTTAGTGAGGTCAGTGTAATCCCTTCCAACGCCCATCAGTGCATATGGGGCTCGTAGGGGTACTAGCAGGTGGGAAATCTGCTCCTCTAAAAAAGTTCAGATCTCCTCAGAAGCTGTCAAAGTGCCTGGGAGAGATCCCGAGCTCTGCCTCGATGTCTGTGGCTTCATTTATGCCCCAAGTCTGCTTGCCTCCTTCCTCCTGCACTTTCGGGGCGCCACCGCACATTCGCGAGAGCCTCTCCCTATTCTGCAGGAGTAGGAGCAACACCTGACTGATGAGCAATTCTGCTCCCACTTATTGCCACAAACCTGAGTCCCACATACCGTCGGGGGCTCTCCCCAGAGACATGCTCCCTGTCGTGCCTCTCCCCTGAAGGAAGCAACCTCAGCTGCCTGTGAGGAAATGGGGCGCTCCGGGTGCTCGCGGCCACATGGGAGCGCCAGTGCCCGGTTACTCGGTCTGAGGAGGGCAGTCAGGGCAGAGCAGGTGTCTCTCACCTGGGCTATCACAGCACCTCATGTCCTGGGATGTCGTCATCCTTCCTGCAGATGGTCTGAGCAAGTCCGCTTCCAGACACCCACCTGACCGAAGAGTCCTTCATCCCCGTCCATCCTGGAAAGACTGCCAGCACGGGGCGTGATGTACCTGCTGGCTCAGCACAAGAATCAGTCTGGGACAGAGGGACGATTTTACGTAATACATATATGCCAACCCAGGGCTCAAATAAACAGCTGCCAGGCATATCTTGGAAGATATTTTCAATATGATTTTACACCATCACACACAAGGAAGACATGCCTTAACCCAAATTCTTTCGGAGAAAGAGTCCCCTTATCCCACGTGAAAAGTCAGTTTGGTGCCTAAGGATTCTGACTCCAAGCCTGATTGCATTTTGAGGTACACCGAAAAGATCTGGCCATAAAATCTAACTTCCTGCGATTGAAAGACTTGACTAACAATGTGAGGCTTGAATAAGAATTTAGGAATCCAACGGCAGCCCCTTCCTCTCTCAGGGAAGAAATCGATGAGCCCGGGGCCTCTAGGGACCTCCCGTGAGCGAGAGGCCAGGGACTCCGTCTCCCCACTAGGCTTCCCCTGCTTCTCCCTCTCCCTCACGACACCCAGCCAAAACTATAGCTGTCCCCAGGAGCCACCTTCAGAAATAAAAGCATGGCAGCAGTGCAGATAAGAGAGGCATTAATGCGGTCTCACAGTATCGTTTACATCTGGATTGTGTTTTATATGCTGTGATGCACACTTGTGTATTTTCCCATTTGACTTCCACATAAATCCAGCCAGACATATGAGCCACACGTATCTAATGGCTGACACAGGTGGGTCACAAAAATGTTCCGGGATTTGCTCAAATCCACACAACTCATCAGTGACGAAGTCAAAACCAGAAGCCAGGAATCCTGATTACCCGGCAGGTGGAGGGGGGTTAGACAGTTTAGATGGTCAAGAGAACTATTATTACCCAAATTATTAGGCACCAAATGCACGCCTAAGAGAAACAGGATCTTCAGGTTCCATGGAGATTTACTTTTTTGAGGTGATCTGATTACTGTTTTCACCAGGAGTGGGTGGTCAACACTGACTAATAAATTCTCAAGGATCCTTTCCAATTTAACAAGGAAATTCTTTCCGAAGGGCCTGAGGGGTGAAGCTGGAGAAAAGGATGGATGACGTTTCCTTTTTCCCTAGAGCAGGCTCTGTTCTGAGGCCCTTTGATGACCAGGGCACGTGTTCAATCCTGCTGGGGTCCCATGTTGGGGTTTTAATCCTACACGACGCAGAGCTGTGGGGAATTCAAGGATTCTGAGACTCAAGCATCATCCCCTGAGGGCTTTACGAAAACCAGCTGCGCTGAATCACCCAGTGGTCTGAGTCCCCAGGAGGAAGACAAGCACCTGCTGGAGGGGTGGATGTGCAAGGACGGACACCGCGAAAGGCAGGAAGGGGACATCGCCCGTGTACATCCTATCACTTAAAAATAGCACTGACTACTTTGGGAGGTGAGTTTATTTTGAATTTAGTAGCTGGAGCTGGCAGGTCGTCCTAATCCTCTGAGCACTTAATCTGCACCACCTCCCTTTCATTACCAATATGTCATCGTCACCTCTGACCCTTGACAGAGCAAGTCAAACAAACAGAAACAAGACAAAGCACCAAAGCCACAGACAGGTAAGATTCACAGCTCTGTGATTCACAGAGGACTGAGAATCACACCCAGACATACCAGTATTCAGCTAGAACCACTGTCCTTTCTCTACAGCTCGCTCCTCAAATGAAAGTCATCCACCCAGGAGCCCTGAGCTCTGCTTCCTTTTTCCAGAAGCTCCACCCGATTCGCAGCAGGCCTCCGTCCTCCCGGCCAACCTTCTCATGCATGTGGGCCTATTCCTGCTCCCTGATTCCCCACACCCTTCCATCTGGGCCAAGGGAAACCATTATCACTGTCATTTGCTTCTCTTTTGGGGCTGACAGTGTTTTCTTATTATCAGACTCGGGATCCTAGGTTTTAAGCTGAATCAGTGCTGGAAATCCTGACATTACCTTCTGGGTGTTACCGTTATCATTATTCTTTTGCTTGGCCTGTTATTGACCTGGAGGTTTGCGCCGGGGCATGCCTACCCCAAGGCCGGGGGCCCTGAGTGTTTGTTTCCATGTGGTCCTGACGTCACTGGCATCTGGGCTCAGTTCCCTGGAGCAGTGAGGATGATGGAGGAAGTGTGTTCTCCAGCTCCCCCGCCCCTGCGGGGACCCGGAGGCCAGGCATGGAGATGATGCAGCTGCAAGGCAGAGCACAAGAACCTGAGTCACGGTGACACAGCGTCCCCCCCCCGCCCCAGCCACTGACCCGCCCCACAGGTCCGGCTGAGCAGGAGATCTCCGTTGTGTCGGGACCTCTGGTAATCCCGGGCTGCTTCGTCACTAGGTAGGTCCTGGCGTCACACAGGCTGACAAAAAACAAACCTCTCCGTCTGTCTGAGCGGCTATGACAGAACGCTACAGACTGGGTGGCTTATAAACCATCGATGTTTATTTCTCACAGCTCTGGGGCTCAAGTCTGAGATCGGGCACCAGTGTGGGCAGGCTCTGGTATGACGCTGCTCCAGATTTCAAACAGACAGCCCTCACTGTGTCCTCCTGTGGGGTCTCCCCTAGAAGGACACGGATCCCATCACGGGCACTCCACCCTCAGGACCTCATCATGTCCGGAGACCCCGCCGTCACACTGGGGGTGAGGACTCAGTGTATGGATTCGGGGGACACACACATTCAGGCTATGTCAACTTGTGTGTATGTGTGTGTGTGTGTGTTACCAGGCTCTCAGGCATTTTCATGTTTAACATTTTTATCAAAATAAAATACATAGCAAAGTGCATAAGCCACATTAAGTATACAACTCAATGGATTGTTGCCGAATGAACAGAGCCCTGTAGCCATGTGCATACCAAGAAAGAAAGCTGACCCCTCAAACTCTAAAGGAGTATCTCTGCAGAGACCCCAGAGTGCCCACCTCCTCTCCCTTCTGCCTCATAACCAGCTCTGATGCTGAGCACTTGGGAAGCAAGATCAGAACTGGTGCTAAGTTCAGTGACCAGCATCTAGGAGTAACCCTGTAGGGTCAACTTAGGGATTCACCTCTCCAACAAAAGAAATGACTCCCGGGATGCCTGGGTAGCACAGTCAGTTAAGCGTCTGCCTTCGGCTCAGGTCATGATCCCAGGGTCCTGGGATCGAGTCCCGCATCGGGCTCCGTGCTCGGCGGGAATCTGCTTCTCCCTCTGCCTCTCCCCCTGCTTGTTCTCGTTCTCTCTGGCAAATAAATAAATAAAATCTTTAAAAAAAAAAAAAAGAAAGAAAGAAATGGCTCCCCCATATGAGACTCTTGGGCACTTTGGCAGATGGGGAGAAAAGCTATTTGGGGGTGGGGTCGCTACCTGCAGTCCCCTGCACCATTCCATAGAGGTGCTATGCTTAGCCTGAAGGAATAAAACGTAGCCAGTTTTCTAGGCAACGGGCCAATGGCATGACCTCAAGTTGATATTCAAGTTGGTACTTATTAATTACAAATGCTGTGACATCTTCCTTGCAACATTATCAGATAATTGCCTACGTTTTAATAAAGTTTTTTAAAAACCCACCTAGTGAAGCTCGGTCCGCCTTCTCACGGCCATTCTTGTATTGAACACATACTTGTTTATCAGCACGAAGCAGACTTTAATCTCCCTCCGCGGCCAGAAGCACTCTGAGTTAACATTTAATTAGAATGTTCGTGTTCTAAGCCTATTGAAGTTATTGTCTTGAGCTGGGTTACATTCAGCACCTGCCCGATTCCACCATGTGTGTTGGGGAAAGCATGTCCGCGCCAGGCCCACCATTATTATTTGGAAGAAGGGAAAGACTAAGATCAAGCTAAGTGAGCCCATGCTTTAGCTGGAAAGATGCCCGTGGATTTAAGACAGCACAAGCATTCACTAGATGCCTCCCTGCTCAGGAAAGCACTGGGGGGGTGTGCCCCAGTGTGGAAATGTCCTCTCCGCCCCCTGCACACCTGAAAGAGTTGGGCAACAAGGTCTTCCCATTCCTCAGCCATGAGTCCGCAACTAGCCAGTGGCGGATCCAGAATGGGGGTTCAAATCTACTCCAGGGAGCTGCAGAAGGAATCCCCAGCTAACCTGGTACGTGGGCTGAGTTCATGCAAAATCATCCTCATTTCAAGAAAAAAAGTTCTTATAAAAAAAAAAATCATCCCGTATCTTTTCTCCTGTGCCAGCCTCCTCCTCCCCGGCCCACACAAGATCTAGCTGCAGATCTCTTGCTCTGAAAGTCTACCCCCACTAGGCATCATTATATCGTGTATTTTGGTGATTTTACACAGCAGAGAGGCAGGAGGAGCTCGGCGCACTCCACCGGTGTGAAACTGGGAAGTGGAGACTGAAGTTCTCGGGGCGATGAGCATGTGGGTCACACTGGGGTGCAGGTGGGGCATGCAGAGAGGCGACTCTCCGCACCCCGCTCGTCCCACCCACAGCCAGCCCTCGGTGGGCATTTTATTTGAACTGACTGTGCACGTTTTAAGTGGAAATTTAGACATTTGCCTAAAGTCTTATTGTGCTTCAATGACAGGCTTTGAAAGACCCATTCGGTACCACTAAGCAAACAACCTGTTACAAGCTTATCCTTATTTTAATGACTCAAAAAGGCAATTTGACAGAACCCCCTAAATCTGTGGGTGTTTTCATCCCCACATCAGAAATCCCTTCTGCAGATTAGAATTGCATCCACGAGACCCAAATCCTTATTCCTCTCTGGTTAGTATTAGTAGAAAATTACCTAAATAGCCATCTTTATCATTCACATTATTTCGGTTTAAATCTAGGGAGACATTAATCTGTTCACAGGAATATTACAGACCTAAAATATGAGAAGAGTGGCCTCAGAAGATGCTGAGGGGGAAAAAGTGAAGATAAGTATTTAATGATTCAGCACAGGGTCTGGCTGAACTTCCTCCCCCATAGATGCTTCATACCTTTACGGGAATAAAAAAAAATAGGGCTGGTAACGTGCTCCTGAGCACAAGGTGTGGGATTATCATCTTGCTTCTCAGAGGAAACGTGATGGTGTCATGGTCCCATTTTGTAAAGGATAAATGTAGCCTGATTGACAAAGTGATTTCCGTGCTTCCAAGAGGCAACGAGATCCCAGCACTGGGCCGTAACTTCCATCCCTCAGAACTGTCACACATGAGCGTTTCTGCAATGACTCCCACCTCTGAAACAGACGTGATTGCTTGGAAATGGAGGTCACACCTGCTGAAATTGCCGGTGGTCATTCACCCTGCGAGAGGTGTCGTTAAACTTGTAAGAAATCATGAAAGCTGGAAACACGGAGGATGCTCAGGCTGGACGCAGGACTGGACGGAGGGAGGGCTCTGTGTCTCTGATCACCTGCTCACCCCTTCTTCCAAGGAGAAAATGTGAGGCTAATTGCCAGATTAAAACCGTCTTTCCTTCATCAGCTTTAATTGTGGAAACAGGGGTGGACCTCTGTTATCTCACTGATGTTGATATTTATTTAGCTTATGTCCCCCACACCACACCTCCTGACTTCAGAGTATCTTGTGAGGAAACAAAGAACATGATCTTTGTCCCCAAGGTGCAATGAATGAGTCCGTCTCAGAGAAGCTGGTGGTCCCCCGGAGCGAATGGCACAACTCACGGTCGGTGAATAGCGAACCAGGGAGGACCCTGAAGCAACGGGCAGGCGCAGACGGTGCAGAATCTGAGAAGGTTCGCCTGCAGTCAGTCACGGGGTGAGCTGACACTGCGTCAGAGAGCCCCCCTTACCGTGTGTGGCCAAGGGCAGGCAGTAAGGGGGGGTCCTGGCTAGCAGCCTGCTCGCAGTACGCCCCCCGGGGGCCCTGCCTGAGGGTCATGCCCCTGTCCCAGCATGCAGGACTGAAATGCTTGCATGGCAGTAACCACCCTGTTGGGTCCTCGGCTGTGACGCCAGATTTTAAGTGTCAACGTGAGGGGGCCGAGGGAGGCCCAGGTGGCTGGTAAAACATTGTTTCTGAGGGTGTGTGTGAGGATGTTTCTGAAAGAGATCAGCATTTCTTTTTTTTTTTTTTTTTTTAGATTTTATTTATTTGCAAGAGAGAGAATGAGAGACAGCATGAGAGGAAGGAGGGTCAGAGGGAGAAGCAGACTCCCTGCTGAGCAGAGAGCCCGATGCGGGACTCGATCCCGGAACTCCAGGATCATGACCTGACCCGAAGGCAGTCGCTTAACCAACTGAGCCACCCAGGCGCCCAGAGATCAGCATTTCAATCAGGAATCTGAGTAAACAGGTCCTCGGTCACCAGTGTTCGTGGGCTCCCTCACCCACTCTATAAAGGGCTTGCACGGAACAAAACGACAGAGAAAGGGGGAATTCTCTCTTCTTGAGCTGGGGCATCTTCCTCCTCCTACCCTGAGACATGGGAGCTCCTGGTTTTCCGGCCTTTGGACCTGGACTGAATTATACCACTGGCTCTCCTTGGACTCACACTTGCCGACGGTAGATTGTGGCCTATCTCGGCCTCCAAAAATGCATGAGCCAGTTCCATAACAAAACTCCTCTTATATCCTTACCTATGTCCGTCTATGTCCTACTGGTTCTGCTTCTGGGGAGACTCCAGCCTAGGACACTGGGCTTTGTTGTAACAGTCACCATAATGGACAAGCCAAATGAGAAACTTCTACAACTGCCCCCCAGCCCCCGACCAAGATGTCAGATCAAAACGGACACCACATCCTGAAGGGGTGGCAGAGAGCCCTAAACAAACACCTAAAGCAGGGGCGCCTGGCCGGCTCAGAGGGTTGAGTGTCTGCCTTCAGCTCAGGTCTCGATCCCAGGGTCCTGGGCTCCAGCCCTTCCTCAGGCCTCCTGCTCAGCACGGAGTCTGCTTCTCCCTCTCCCGCTCCCCCTGCTTGTGGGTGCGTGCTCTCTCTCTATCTCTGTCAAACAATCAAAATCTTAAAATAAATAAATAAAGACCTAAGCAGGAGTCAGCACACTTTTCTTGTGAACAGTACATAGTTTAGGTTTTGCAGACCACAAGACCTCTGCCACCGGAATTGGACTCTGCTGTGGAGCGTGAAAGCAACCGGACAATGTGCGAACAGACATGTGTGGCCCGAAGGACGCAGGGTGGTGGCCTCTATCCCGTCCCACTCACCCGGGCGCCGCTGAATTCAGGAGAGTGGTTGCAGACCTGCATGGTGTGAGCTGGTAGCGGCCGGCCCTGGGCCACCTGCTGGTGGAGCGGATTCACGGGGCCCCCGCTGCGTGGCGCATGCCATCCATCTGCTCAAAGCGTCCTTCCCCCTGCAGCTGGAGAAGAGGATGAAACAGTCCGCATGCATCCACGCAGGACACACAAGGTCCAGTTACAGCTTCGCCCCGGGGCGATGCCACCTTGATGCCCTCTTTAGTATGACGGTCTGATAGAAATCCGGGGCTAGCCCCGTGGGCCGTGCTAATCAGACAGGCAAGCAAGTGGTGCCCAGTATGCTGGAGCCCCTGGGGAAAGGACAGAGTCTCTGGCCTCGGTTTCCCCCCCTGTAGAGTGACCGTGACCACAGTCCCTCGCCAAGGGCTATCATGAAAATGACTTCCAGTACGTAAAGTACAGAGACCCTTACCCAGTATAGTCGGTCTGTAAGTCCTTTTCGTTGTCAAATATCAAGACAAGTTGATGAAAGAAGACAAATATGCTAATAAATAGTTTTAAAGGCAAAAAAGAAAAAAGAAAGAAATTAAGACTGGAGTCCCTGACAGGTTATCGCCACCCAGCTGAGCAGAGAGTAAAAACGCACGATCTGCAGATGGTGAGTCTCTGAGCTCTGAGCTTGCACAGCTGTACTTACTGGTTGGTGATGTTTGTGCGAAGCTTTCCCGCTTATGGGAAACACATGTCGCATCGCTGAGTGATCCCCAGGTCCCCACAAGCCCCCTCAAGGCGCCCCCCACCCATCGTACGGGAACAGCCCACACAGGCCTGGCCCGTGTGTCCCCAAACCAGGGTTACCCCGCTGCTGAAAACACCGGAGGCACTCGGGATCGTCTGAGCCCCTTCACCCACTCTGAGGGGGAGACAAAGGGTGGGGTTGCCCTGGTTCCTGTGTCCGTTAACATTTTGGCAGCGCTTTTCAGGAACTGCCTGAGCAAAGACTAGATTTAATACATTCAGGACCTAAAATAAAAAGAAACTTAGTGGGGCAGGTGATAATAAACCAATGTGAGCCAGATAATGGCTGGAACAGTTTTCTGATTCTCGCACAGATCTGAGGGCCGGACGCCAAGCGAGGAGGACCTTCCTTTTCCTTAGTGGTCAGAGGAGCTGGCCCCACACACTGGAGCCTGCTGCGCCGATTCCCTCTCGAGACTTCGGAGCTGCCGGTTCTCAGGTCGGGGGCTTACCTCGGGTTTTCCGAAGAGCCCAGATGACCCGGCTCAGCAGCCTCAGGCATGACCCCTTGGCCCTCTGTGCCGACCTGGGTGGTTGAGAGCCTCTTGAAACCACCACACCCGCCTCCATGTAGAGGTGGCTCGCTGCCTCTGCCACTGGCTGCACTTTGGCTTCTGAAATGCTCACCGGTCCATTTAAAACCCCAGCAAGGGCCAAATGTGTCTCCTCCCGCTGGCTGCTGCCGTCTCACAGGGCTTTACCATGGAGGGACTTGGAGAGCTTCTTATCCATTCCACTCTTGGAGCGCTATGGTCAACCAGCCACTGTCACATGTCTGCAGAGTCAGCCTGCGGTCCTGCTGCCTCGACCCTGTGGCCCCCCAGGGAAGCATGCCCACCGAGATGCAGGGCTGAGAGTGCCCCTCTTCCTGCCCCCAGGCCCACTTCCTCCAAGACAATTCTGATTTCCCAGCCCCAAGGTCTGACCTGCAGAGCAAGCTACCCCCTACTGCAGTAAGTAAGCAAAACTTTTGATACGAACATGCATACCCCATGCATACCCCTGCTTACCCCATGAGAGCCCATTCACGTGCAAACACCCACTATGTGCAAAGGACACACGAGGCCCATACGGCTGTAATGCTGGCCCGTGGCTGAGCAGCATGGAAGGAAAGCCTACAGACTGGGAGCTGTGGCATCCCACCAGCAGGGAACGCCCTGCAGATGGAAGAGTCAGGAAGGGACGACAAACAGGTTGTGACAGGACGGAAGCCAGGCAGGGGTGCCATGAGGTGGGACTGCAGGGGACACGGGTGCGTCGCTGGGCCTGGGGAGCATGGCGTGGCCGCAACCGCGTGGGCAGCTGAGCCCGTGGCCAGGAGGCAGGTGTGGCTCTGAGGAAGGTCCCGTGAGAGCAGCTCTCTTCCAGGAGAAGGACGCTCGAAGAGGAGCTTCCCGGCATGGCAATTTATTTCGTGCTCAGAATGTTCCAGACACCACTGCTCCGTCGCTTCACTTGGGAAAGAGCATCAGGGCCCAGTTTGACTAACAGATCAGGATAATGTATCACAGTGTGCGGCCAGTGGGGACCGGAGTGCTTGACCCTGGGCCCCGAGTCTTTCTGCTTAACCTAAATCTCTACAAACACTGCCTCCTCCCAAGTTAAGCTCAAAAGATCCTGAAGGACAGAACTGAATGGAGAGTCCTGATGCCCCTTCATGTCTGGAATGAGGCTTCAAGCGAAGGAACCATACAGGGAAAGCCACTGTTGAGGAAATGTCACCACTCTTGCCGGTCGACGCCGGCCATGAGGGCCCAGATGTGCGGGCAGCACCAGAACCATCCGGACAGGTGGACAGGTGCGGAGAGCGGAGGTGTGCGGGGATCAGAGGTGGACTGCAAAGGTGTGTGGGGGTCGGGTGCGGAGAGGGGTGTGTGTGGGGGTCAAGTGCGGAGGGGGTGTGTGCGGGGATCAGGGGTGGACAGAGGAGGTGTGCGGGGATTGAGTGCGGAGAGCGGGGGTGTGCAGGGATCAGAGCATCAGCACAGAACTTCTGATACACCAGCTTTAAGGTTTCCTCTGCCCTTCCTGGACAAAGTTGACTTCACCCTTTCGGAATCTGAGCCGTGGGGAATTGGCAGTCACCCTCAGTCCTGTCCTAAAGAACCTCACACTTGAATCGGGAGAACACTGTGCTTCTGAAGTGTATTTCCCACAGCAACGCAGAGTGTGCATGCAGCACACAGTAGGGACTCAATCCAACGCTGTGTAACGGAAGCTAGAAAAAAAAAAAATCATTCACTTTCTCCATCAACCTAGGTTGCTGGCATACCACTTCATTATCTCATTCCAAAAATAGCCCATAAATATGAAGAGAAGTGGTACCATTGAGAATGTGAAAAAAATTTTTTTCGAGAGGTAATTCATGGTTATTTCCATAAATAACAGATGTGCTTCTGTTCAAATTGGGCGGAAATTATGGCATACAAATCATGGATGTGATTTGTGTGGCCATAATCTGTCCCACCTCTGAATCACGTAGCATGACTTTTCCTGCAGATTTCCCTCAGCTCCATGCTTACAAAATGAGCACAGATCTCAAAAGAGCTGCTACACTTAAGCAAGCTTAGTGTGATTGAGGAGAAATCGATGCATATTCATGAAAGAACAGAATCAATAAAAGAGACAAAATGCACAGTGCAGTAATTGTTGATCCTGGAATTGGGACATCAGGAGCTAACTCTGCACAGAGGTGCTCCTTCAAATAGTGTTTTGTTTTTTTTTTCCTTAATAAGGCTCTGCTTTTTCTCTCGTTTGTTTGCTTGTTTGCACTCTGAAAACCCATTATGCTAAATAATTCCTGAAGGACGGATTAGAATGATGAATCATAACTAATCCTTATAGCACCAAACCTGAGATACAAACAGAGCTTTTTTCCAAATATATGCACGTACAAGGGTTTTGTCCCTTTGTTTATGTTTAATAAAATCCACTCTACTATATATATTATAGAGCAAGTCTGTTTTCTTTTTAACAGTCTACTGTAGACAGCCCTATCTTCCTGGCCCCATATTTATGTGCACGCCCACATATGCACAAACATAATTTTATGTCAGTGGATCCACAAACTGTATTTTGTTCACGCATTTTATTTGCTTGTCTCCTCTCTCCCCCTGCAACCCCGACATCCACCGGTGTTCAGCATGGCCCCCACCCATCTATCTCCTCCAGCAAACTCAGGGAACAGCCTGGTATATATTCATTCATAATTTCCTCCGCGCTGCTCTAATTACGACCACTCATATTTCCACACCTACATGCTTATATGGTTGTGGCACATTGCCATCAAGTGTCTGGGGGCAATATTTTCTTTACAAAAATGGGATTATTCTGTCCATATTTATCTTCACCCATTTTTTATTATTATGTTCAGTTAGCCAGCATGTACTAGTACATCATTAGTTTTTGATGTAGTGTTCAATGATTCATTAGTTGCCTATAACACCCAGTGCTCATCACATCATGTGCCCTCTTACTACCCATCACCCCGTGACCCCATCCTCCACCCCCCTCCCTTCTGAAACCCTCTGCTGTTTCCCGGAGTCCAGAGTCTCTCATGGTTCGTCTCCCTCTCTGATTTCCTCCCATTCAGATTTCCCTCCTTTCCCCTGTGGTCCTCTGTGCTGTTTCTTATGTTCCACGTATGAGTGAAACCATATGATAATTGACTTTCTCTGCTTGACTTATTTCACTTAGCATAATCTCCTCCACTCCCATCCATGTTGATGTAAAAGTTGGGTATTCATCCTTTCTGATGGCTGAGTAATATTCCATTGTATATATGGACCACATCTTCTTTATCCATTCGTCTGTTGAAGGGCATCTCGGCTCTTTCCACTGTTTGGCTATTGCAGACATTGCTGCTATGAATATTGGGGTGCATATGGCCCTTCTTTTCACTACATCTGTGTCTTTGGGGTAAATACCCAGGAGTGCAATTGCTGAGTCATAGGGTAGCTCTATTTTTAACTTTTTGAGGAAGCTCCATACTGTTTCCCAGAGTGGCTGCACCAGCTTGCATTCCCACCAACAGTGTAAAAGGGTTCCCCTTTCTCCACATCCTCTCCAACATTTGTTGTTTCCTGACTTGTCAATTTTTGCCATTCTAACTGGTGTAAGGTGGTATCTCAGTGTGGTTTGGATTTTAATTTCCCTGATGGCTAATGATGATGAACATTTCTCCATGTGTTAGCCATTCGTATGTCCTCACCCTTATTCACTCAACAGCAATCTGCAGATTAATTGGCATACCTCGAAAGCACGGTTAAAGTCTGTATGATAAAAAAAATAAAATAAAATAAAAAATAAATATATAAATAAAGTCTGTATGATAGGGGCGCCTGGGTGGCTCAGTAGGTTCAGCGTCTGCCTTCAGCTCAGGTCATGATCCCAGGGTCCTGGGATTGAGCCCAGCATCGGGCTCCCTGCTCAGTGGGGAGTCTGCTTCTCCCTCTGCTGCCACTCCACCTGCTTATGTTCTCTCTCTGACAAATAAATAAATAAAAATCTCTTTAAAAAATTTAAAAAATGAAGGCTGTATGATATCACAAGATGTATTTATCCTTCTTAATGAGCAACCATGTCTCCAAGGGTGATTTTGTTCATCCCAACAATGCTGTGACGAACAGCCTTGCTCATGTAGCCCTTCCTGCTGCCCGTGTTTCTGTGGGCTCCAGTCTCAGAAGTGGGTTGCTAGGTAAGGGGCACAGGCAAATTTAATTGGGATAGAATTTGGTAACTTATTCTAAAACAACCGTTCTAACAATTTATATTTCGGACAACAATGTATATATGAGCCTTTTTCCCCATATTTCTGGCAGTGGTAATTTTATTGCTGTTTACCGTTTTTACTACTTTCATAGGTATTAAATGATATTGCTATTTTAATTAGAACTTTCCTGTCTACTTATGACTTTGAACATTAGTGCATATGTCTGATGGTCATTTGCACTAGCTCTTCCATGACCTAATTCACACCCTTTGCTTGTGTTTCTATTTTGTGACTTGCCTTTTTCCTTGAATTTGTAAAAACTCTTTGTAGGTGACATATGTTAATCCTTTGCTTATCACCTGTGTTCCAAATACATCTTTCCACAGCTATAAGTTTTAATTGACTTGGTTTGTGGAGTTTTTTGTCACACTTGAATGTTGCTTTTCACAGTTCTGGGGGTCTGCTGTTGGCTAAGACATTATCTCGAAACTCCATGTAGGAATGTACTTTGGGACATTTTTTTTTTTCATCTTAGGAGCACAAAATTTGTTTGCTTATAATCCTTAATTCATGAAAGAGTCTGAGCTTTGTTTTATGAATGATCCTCCTACATTTATTTACTGAGGTATTTGGGTAATTGTTTGGACATACTCACCAATCCGATGTTCAATGCACAACTAGTCTTCCGACAGCAAGCTACTGTCCTTCCCTGTGCCCCACTTCTCCTCACCTCAGATAGCTGCCATCCTGCATGCTCTGTTCAATCGCCTTGACTTTCCTTTTTATATGCTTAACTGCCTCTTTTCCTGAGGCTATGGACTGCACTGTGCCGTAAATCCAGATGGTGCAGCCCTAACGCATTCTGCATTAGACACAGAACCTTTAGGGAACGGTAAGGGGAAATGAGGTTGCAAGCGTGGAGCCCTGGTCTAGTAGGAGGGGTGTTTTCACAAGAAGAGATGAGGACACAGACACACCCAGAGGGATGAGCACGGGAGGACTCGGAGAGGCGGTGTCTACACGCCCAGGAGGAAGGAACTAGCCCTTCCCACACCTTCCTCCCTGACCTCCAGCCTCCAGGTCAAGGAGAAAGTGAAGGTCTGTTGTATAAGCCGCCTGTCTGCGGAATCCTGTTATGGCAGCCGGCCGACTAACACACCAGAGAAGGGAAAACGTATTCTTATATGCAGAGAATGCACATTACTATGTCATGTTTGTTATTACATTTATTTTTTAAAGTCCCATGTTAGAACAGGAGAAGATATTTGCAAATGACACTGCAGATAAAGGGCTGGTATCCAAGATCTATAAAGAACTTCTCAAACTCAACACCCAAAAAACAAATAATCAAGTCAAAAAATGGGCAGAAGACATGAACAGACACTTCTCTGAAGATGACATACAAATGGCCAACAGACACATGAAAAAATGTTCATCATCATTAGCCATCAGGGAAATCCAAATCAAAACCACACTGAGATACCACCTTACACCAGTTAGAATGGCCAAAATGGACAGGGAAAGAAACAACAAATGTTGGAGAGGTTGTGGAGAGAGGGGAACCCTCTTACACTGTTGGTAGGAATGCAAGTTGGTACAGCCACTTGGGAAAACAGTGTGGAGGTGCCTCAAAAATTTAAAAATAGAGCTACCCTATGACCCAGCAATTGCACTCCTGGGTATTTACCCCAAAGACACAGATGTAGTGAAAAGAAGGGCCATATGGACCCCAATGTTCATAGCAGCAAATATCCGCAATAGCCAGACTGTGGAAAGAGCCGAGATGCCCTTCAACAGACGAATGGATAAAGAAGATGTGGTCCATATATACAATGGAATATTACTCAGCCATCAGAAAGGTTGAATACCCAACTTTTGCATCAATATGGATGGGACTGGAGGAGATTATGCTAAGTGAAATAAGTCAAACAGAGAAAGACAATTATCATATGGTTTCACTTATTTGTGGAACATAAGGAATAACATGGAGGACAATAGGAGAAGGAAGGGAAAAATGAAGGATGGGGGAAATCAGAGGGAGAGATGAACCATGAGAGACTATGGACTCTGAGAAACAAACAGGGTTCTAGAGGGGAGGGGGGACGGGGGATTGGTTAGCCCGGTGATGGGTATTAAGGAGGGCACGTACCGAATGGAGCACTGGGTGTTATACGAAAACAGTGGATCGTGGATGACCACATCAAAAACCAATGATGTATTGTATGGTAATTAACATAACATAATAAAATTTTTAAAATAAATAAATAAATAAATAAAATAAAGTCCCATGTTAAATCTTTGGGGACCTGGTGTTTTCACCAGTGCTATAGGGCAGAGTTTCCGCAGGGTCTTCCCCGTTCACTCTGGCTGCCATATAATTTCCTTATGGGATGAGATCTATTTGTTGCCCACAATTTATACAGATGACCGGTTTGTTTATTCTCATGCCTTTAGCATGTTGACGGGATTACACGGGCTGTGGCATGTTCTGGTCAGGCAAGTTTCCTTTCTAACCTCAACTACTGCACATTTTAATTCTTTCTTGGCAATTTTGGAGTATTTAATTTTCCTAATCATTTCTCCAAAAATCCTCACAGAGTTTTATTTTGGAATTGACTTAAACATATAGGAATTTTGGAAGAATTTATCTTTTTTCTTTTTATTTTTCCCGGTTTAATTCATCTCCGCATTTCCCTCAACCCCAGCCCCTGGCAACCACTTCTCTACTCTGTTTCTATGAGGTTTTTGTTTGGTTTTGTTTTTTAGATTCCACATATAATTGATACCATGAATTATTTTTGTCTTTCTCTGACTTATTTCACACAGCACAATGCCCTCAAGATCCATCCAAGTTGTTGCAAATGGCAAGATTTCCTCCTTTTTTATGACTGAATAGGGAGAAGCAGGCTCCCTGCTTGATATGGGGCTCAATCCCAGGACCCTGGGATCATGACCTGAGTCAAAGGCAGATGCTTAACCAACTGAGCCAGCCAGGCACCCTTATACCACCACTTCTTTATCCACTCATCTGTGGATGGACACTTGGGCTGCTTCCATACCTTAGCTATTGTAAATAATGCAGCAGTGAATATGAAATTTTTTCAATTTGGTGTTTTCATTTTCTTTGGATATACACCCAGAAGTGGGCTTCCTGGATCATATGGTAGTTGTATTTTTTAATTTTTCAAGAAACTTCCATAACTGTTTTCCAGAGTAGCTGCACCAGTTTACATTCCCACCCACATTGTAAGAGGGCTCCCCTTTCTCCACATCCTCACCAACACCTGTTGTTTCTTGTGTTCCTGACTCTAGCCATTCTGACAGGTAGTTCTGATTTGCATTTCCTTGATGGTCAGTGATGTTGAGCATTTTTATTTGCAAATCATATATCCGATGAGGAGTTAATATCTAAAATGTAAAAGGAGCTCCTGCAACTTAATGGCTAAAGAAACCAAATAGCTCAATTAAAAAAAAAAAATGGGCAAAAGACCTGAAGAGACATTTTTCCATTGAAGACCTATTGGTATATGAAAATAATTGGCGTTTTTATTATAGTAAATCTTTCCTTCTTCCCTTCTAAGAATTGAGGAAATACATCTTTAAATTTTGTCAGACCTGTTTTTTAAAGTTTTCTTTTGATGTTTACAATTTTCTGTGTCAAGGCCATCTGGTTTATATAGATTTATTACTAAATATGGTTGTTGATTCTATTGTAAGTTGAATGATTTTTTCCTCATTTCTGTCTCTAGATGCTTAGTTTAAAGAAATGCTATTGATGTGTGCATATTTATTTTGAATGCAAGCAGCCTGACATATTTTTAATTCTAGTTTATTTTTAACAAGACCCTCTTGAGTATGTTATGCATAAAATTATAAAATCAGCACAAGTAGATGGTGTAACGTCTTTTGTCTTATTTTAATTTGAATGGTCTCACTTTCTTGCTGCTGTTATTAGAAAATTTCCTTAAATAATAATGGCAGTGATGACATGACCTATGTAATTTCTGGTTTTAATTGAAATTTTCTTAGTGTTTTTCTTGCTTAGATAATATTTGTTATTTATTTTTTGGGGGGGTTTGTTTATTTTTTTATTATGTTCAGTTAGCCACTGTATAGTACATCATTAGTTTTTGATGTGGTGTTCAATGATTCATTAGTTGCATATAACACCCAGTGCTCATCACAGTACGTGCCCTCCTTAATACCCATAACCCAGTGACCCCATCCCCCCACCCCCCTCCCTCTGAAACCCTCAGTTTGTTTCCCGGGTTCCATAGTCTCTCATGATTTGTCTCCTTCTCTGATTCCTCCCCCTTCAGTTTTCCTTCCCTTCCCCTGTGGTCCCCCGTGCTATTCCTTATGTTCCACATATGAGTGAAACCATATGATAACTGTCTTTCTCTGCTTGACTTATTTCACTTAGCATAATCTCCTCCAGTCCCATCCATGTTGATGTAAAAGTTGGGTATTCATCCTTTCTGATGGCTGAGTAATACTCCATTGTATATATGGACCACATCTTCTTTATCCATTCATCTGTCGAAGGGCATCTCGGCTCTTTCCACAGTTTGGCTATTGCGGACATTGCTGCTATGAACATTGGGGTGCATATGGCCCTTCTTTTCACTACATCTGTATCCTTGGGTTAAATACCCAGGAGTGCAATTGCTGGGTCATAGGGTAGCTCTATTTTTAACATCTTGATGAACCTCCATACTGTTTTCCAGAGTGGCTGTACCAACTTGCATTCCCACCAACAGTGTGAGAGGGTTCCCCTTTCTCCACATCCTTGCCAACATCTTCAGTATCCTTCCTTGATAAAAACGCTCCACCATGTAGGGATAGAGAGAACATACCTCAATATCATAAAAGCCATCTATGAAAAGCCCACAGCAAGTATCATTGTCAATGGGGAAAAACTGAAAGCTTTTCCCCTAAGGTCAAGAACACGACAGGGACATCCACTCTCACCACTGCTGTTCAACATAGTACTAGAAGTCCTAGCCTCCACAATCAGACAACAAAAAGAAATAAAAGGCATACAAATTGGCAAAGTAGAAGTCAAACTCTCACTCTTTGCAGACAACATGATACTCTATGTAGAAAAACCTGAAATACTCCAGCAAATTTATTTCAATAAATCTACATATAATATTCAATTAAGTTTTCCATTTCAGACTTGACCTAATACTATGATTTCTTATTATTAATCTTAAACATTTTTGCTCATTTTCTTTCCTTAATCAGCCTTTGAAAAGTTTATCGAATTCCATAATTTTGAAGGACAGGAAATTCTTCTTTCCACAATTCATTTCATTAATTTGAGCTTTTTAATTAGTAATTCCTCCTTTCTAATTTTTTAGTTATTTTGCTATTCTTTGTTAAATTTATCAAGATTGGTATTAAGTTCTTCTACAAGGGGTTTTTTCTTTACCAGTGATATGAGTTTAGGGATATACTTTCCCCTGAGTATAGTTTTTGCTGGTTTCCATCAGATTTGATATCAAGTGTGCTTTATAAATGGCAGGAAATCTCAGTTTTGATTTTTCTTCGACTAGGGTCTACCTGGCATCACATGGCTTAATGTACCAGTCATTAAGGAGTGTTTTGTAAATTGTTATCTTTTTTTTTCCTTTGGCTTCCTCACATCTCCTTGATTTGTGAGAAAAGTAAAACTCTATATTTTAAACAAAGGTAAGTTCTGCCATGTTACTTGTTGGTACGTGTATTCCTGACTGATACAGAATCTGCTAACAAGAAAAGTGTCCTACAAGAAGCAGATGCTCAAATGTGGACTCGGCTACATGAAGGGTCAGGGAGGCCAGGAGGGAACACACACACATTAGCACCCTGACTTTCTAGGAGGAAAGCAGGGGTCTTCATTCCAGCTTTTTATCACCCCACATCTGCAAGGTCGGGAGAGAATCATGGCATGAACCTACTGTATGAGCCTGTCAGCTACTATTTTTAACTTAAAAAACATTATTACATTCTACACATCCTTAAGTCAGGAGCAGACCTTTGTTAGAGTTTCCCATCATGTTTGCTCCTAGAACTCCATGATTTGCGCAGCATCTTCACACCCACAACTGAGTACGCGCCCCATGGCAGCTCTGAGAGCCACTCTCCATCCTTCACAGCTTCTGGTGTAAAGATGGAGAGAATAAATGAGTCTCTGAGGTGGTGATCTTAGGAAGTGGTAGCCAAGCCCACTCAGACCCACACTCAACACCCCCGCCTCGATAGAGGCAAATCAATACCCTCCCCACTGACCACAGCACCCGTGGGTGTAGGTGAACCCCGGGTATTTTCATAACATGGAAACAAAGGTGCTCATGAGGATAGCCACTATCAAAAGAGCAGAAGAGAACAAGAGTTGGCGAGGATGTGGAGAGAGGGGAGTCCTCGTGCACTGTTGGTGGGAATGCAAGCTGGTGCAGCCCCTCTGGAAAACAGTATGAAGTTTCCTCAAGAAGAAAAAGTAGAACTACCTTACGATCTAGCAATTCCACTTTGGGTATTTATTCAAAAGAATTGAAATTAGGATTTCAAAGAGATATCTGTACAACTACATTCGTCATGTCATCATGCCATTACTCACAATAGCCAAGATATGGAAACAAACCAAATGTCCATCGAAGGATGAATGCATAAAGAAAATGTGCATGTACACGTGACGGAATATTATTCCGCCTTAAAAAAAGGAGGAAATCCTGCCATTTGCGACCCCACAGCGGGACCCAGAGGACATTATGCTCACTGAAATAAGCCAGACACAAAGAGACAAGCACTGTATGATTCCACTCATATGTAGTATCTGAAGGAATCAAAATTGTAGCAAGTCAGTTGCAAAAGGTGAGGGAGAGGAGGATGGGAGAATCAGTGTTTAGTGGGGACAGAGGTCAGTTTTGCAGGGTGAGTAAGTTCTACACACCTGTCGCACAACCACCTGAATGTACTTAACAGGAGGGAATTGTATAGGTAAACACGGTTAACATGGTAAATATCCTCTTACGTGTTTTTTCCCATCTAAAAATAAAACGTAGCACTGAGATCCAAAACAAAGCCCCAATTATAAAGTATCTGAATTTTCAATTTAGAGGCATTTCATGAACACAAGCAAATGCGAGGACAAAGCTAAGACAAGTATGTCGATCAAATGAAGAGATGTAGTGGATCAGCAAATGTGACCGTGGTCACGTGTTCCCTGGATTCTCTGTTCCAATCCAAGAGCCGTCACATTTACGAAACCCAACCACAAAGAACTTCAGTAATTTCTCAACAAACGTGAGCATCATCCGTCACCACGACGTGTCAGACCTTGTACCAAGCCCTCTCGGTGCTATTTTAATTTGGTACTAATTAAATTAAATGGCCTTCTATGTATCTTCCTGTTGTTTTTATTTTTAAATTCTCCTTCACTGAGTACTTTAAGCTGACAAAATCATGAAAAAATACATATTGTTAAAAATCTATATATGAGGTCTTTATTTAAGTTGAGCCCACAGGGACGGGGCAGCCGGATATGGCCCCAGGGAGACAGAGTCTGTTTCTACGGAGAGCAAACCCGCCCGCAGAGTCAATTGCTTACCTTTTACAAGTTACTGCTCGTAGATCAGCCCGGGCACCACAGTGACATTCAGTAAGTAACCTTCTCCCGAGTGACGAATGACACCTGCCAACACGGAGTTGGTGTCCTGGGCCGGCTGACCGTAGCTGAAGTGAGAGGGGCAGACAGGCAGTGCTGGGCCAGACACAAAGCCTGTGGCCGTCAGGGGGCGTCTGCAGGCTCCCACTGTGGGGCCTCTCCCAGATGCAGCCACTGTGGACAAAAGTATGAAGCCGCCCCAAAACTGAAAATAAACTACCCTACGATCCAGCAATTCCACTTCTGGGAATTTATTCAAAATAATTGAAATCATGATCTGCACAACTGTGTTTGTCACGCCTTTAATCACAATAGTCACGATGTGCAAACAGGGGTGTCCTGTGGAGGTCACGCACCTGCACGGTCCCCGGGGCCACAGTGCACACCCAGCCTGCCCTCTTCACGCTCCTCTTCAGCCTCCACGGCCCTTTATTTGCTTGCTGGTCACCCCGTCCTCGGAGCCCTCTGGCTCTGCAGGGCAGAAGCCTGCGTGATGGGCACGCCCAGGGACTAGCTCGCTGTGCTCCACAAAGAGGACAGCGCCTAGACCAGGTGTGTCTACCTGACAGGTGCGGGTTGGGGGACAGACTCAGGAGTGTTCCCAGGGGCTAGCAGGGGCCCTCCCCAGGGATTAGAGCACTCTAGGCATCTGCCTGTGAGCCCAGGGGAGCACCCTTCCCTGAGAGCAAACGACCGTGAAGAAAAAGAACTCCCATTTGTTGAGAAACAGGGTTCAGGGAAGCAAAGGGTCCCCAGGTGGTGACGACCTTGTGGATTCCAGCCTCTTTGGTCCCCAGGGCCCCCTCGCTCCACCCTGCCATCCAGCTCGCCTACCTTACTCAGAACACCTGCTTTCCAGCACAAGTACCATCTCCATGGGACACCTGGGAAAATAAGGGGGTGCTTTAGGTGATCTCTGGTTCTTCATGAATCTGGGATATCCTAAGACCCGCAGAGACTCTGCTCAAAGGTCACTCCTCCTCACACAAACAGCGTGGGGAAAACCATGGACAACCGGCGAAACTCCCTTTAACTCCAGAGAATTCAGGCATAGTCCTATTTGCGGCGTGAATCTTTGGCTACAGTGAATGGCCACGCTACGAGCCAGAAGTCGGGATCAAAAGCTGCCATGTTTGGCTACTGTCTGTGATGGAGCGGCCTTTCTGGAACTCACCAGCGGGTGTTCCATCTTTCTGATTCTAATGACCTCTAAATAGAGTCATGTTCTGTGGCGAAGCTCCTATTCTGTGACTCTTCTAGCCTTTAATGATCTTTTAAAAAATACTGAGATATTAGACTGCATCTACCTACATACACATAACTCAAGGTTTAATTGGAGTGAGACTAATTATTCCCACTTAGATTGTGAGGATAATGTAGTATGCATACTGCCCTTTCTTAGAATGAAAGATTTATAGATCATTTTAATGGAATTTTAATCATTCCATTCTGTTTTTTAATTCAGCATATTAATTTGCAGAGACATACTGGCAGCATTTAAAACCTCCACGAACTTACAGTGAAACATAAAAAAGGCACTTCCATTATTCATCAGTCTGTACAGACGAGCGGGACTGACAGAGCAGGTTGTACATGCAGCTAATATGGAAATGCCCATAATTCATATTAGGGGTCACCAAACCAGCAGCTTGATGCAGGGGCTGATTTTTTTTTTATTCTTATGTTAATCCCATACATTACATCATTAGTTTTAGATAAAGTGTTCCATGATTCATTGTTTGTGCATAACACCCAGTGCTCCATGCAGAACGTGCCCTCCTCAATACCCACCACCAGGCTAACCCATCCTCCCACTCCCCTCCCCTCTAGAACCCTGTTTGTTTTTCAGAGTCCATCGTCTCTCATGGTTCGTCTACCCCTCCGATTTCCCCCGCTTCATTCTTCCCCTCCTGCTACCTCCTTCTTCTTTTTTTTCTTAACATATATTGCATTATTTGTTTCAGAGGTACGGATCTGAGATTCAACAGTCTTGCACAATTCACAGCGCTTACCAGAGCACATACCCTCCCCAGTGTCTATCACCCAGTCACCCCATCCCTCCCACCCCACCCCCCACTCCAACAACACTCAGTTTGTTTCCTGCGATTAAGAATTCCTCATATCAGTGAGATCATATGATACATGTCTTTCTCTGTTTGACTTATTTTGCTCAACATAATACCCTCCAGTTCCATCCACGTCGTTGCAAATGGCAAGATCTCATTCCTTTTGATGGCTGCAAAATATTCCATTGTGTATATATACCACATCTTCTTTATCCATTCATCTGTTGATGGACATCTTGGCTCTTTCCACAGTTTGGCTATTGTGGACATTGCTGCTATAAACATCGGGGTGCACGTACCCTTTCGGATCCCTACTTTTGTATCTTTGGGGTAAATACCCAGTAGTGCAATTGCTGGGTCACAGGGTAGCTCTATTTTCAACTTTTTGAGGAACCTCCATACTGTTTTCCAGAGTGGCTGCACCAGCTTGCATTCCCACCAACAGTGTAGGAGGGGTCCCCTTTCTCCGCATCCCCGCCAACATCTGTCGTTTCCTGACTTGTTAATTTTAGCCATTCTGACTGGTGTGAGGTGGTATCTCATTGAGGTTTTGATTTGGATTTCTGCAGGGGCTGATTTTTTTTTTTTTTTTTTTTAAGATTTTATTTATTTGTGAGAGAGAGAATGAGAGACAGAGAGCATGAGAGGGAGCAGGGTCAGAGGGAGAAGCAGACTCCCTGCTGAGCAGGGAGCCCGATGTGGGACTCGATCCCGGGACTCCAGGATCATGACCTGAGCCGAAGGCAGTCGCTTAACCAACTGAGCCACCCAGGCGCCCGAGGGCTGATTTTTATATATTACTATTATTTGTCTGCAGAAGGAAGGAGGAGGTCGGTTAAGCATTTCGTCTCATTTGTTTGACGGCCCACTCTCTGGCGCTCCTCAAGGGAGCTCTGTGTGTGTTGGCTGTTGGTTTGGATTTTGCAGAAATGGAGAGTCGAGTGCTGAGAAATGTACAAGAAACACACACACACACAAAAGAAAAAGAAAAGAAAAGAAAAAGAAAGAAAGAAAAGGCCTACAAGGGAACCAGATGAAATCAACAGTGCGTCCTGTGGATTCTGCTGTCCTACCAGCAGGTAGATGCTGGGCCCGGGGGGCCATCCCGGGGGCTGCCCGGGAGGGAGGGAGGGAAAAGAAGGAAGGGCGCCAAACGGGAGGAGCTGAAACGTCCCGCCGGCCATATCGGCCTTTACAAAGTGTGTTTCTTTATCTGTGAAATGATGCTTTTACCTCGCTGAGTTGTGTGGGTACAAAGAAGTGAATATTTGGGAAGTCGCAACGGCAGTTCCCACTATAACAAAGAAGAGACGTGGGAAGGAGGGGAGGCAGGGAGGGAAGAATCCACCCCCACCCTCCCTGCTGCTTCCTGCTGCAGAATAAGCATCTGGGCAGGGGGCTGTGAGCAGGGCCCCGGGGACGTGCAAGTTCCCCCAGGGCAGGGGGGTGTGGTCAATGCCCCTCTAAGAGCCCAGGAGCGGAGAGATGGCAGCTCCTCAGAGTCCCGCCGAGATCACGGGGGGCGGGGATGGGCAGTTGCTTATCAGTCCCCAACTACATCTTAGAAAACATCCTTAATCCACACGGAGCCAAAAACTAATCTGCTGTTTCCTCGTGTCTTGAATTTGATGAACAACCCTTAGTAGTCATACTTCTGACAGGATCCGCACAGCCACGTGTGAAAAGTATAAAACTTTTTTTTATGGAAATGCCCCTTTGGCGGAGGGAAGTAATTTAAATTCAAGATGAAAGTGAGTAAATAAACACTATTGGGGGAAAAAACCCTTATCAGCAAAATAAATATACAAAAATTCTCCTTGAGACTCTAAGACGGAGCAAGGTTAAACCCAGGCAAGCCCATCTGTTTGACAGGTTGGCTTGATAAATGAAATAAGAAAAGGTTAACCATAATGTGATCAAATGTGCCTCGTCTCTCATGAGAAAGTGCTAATTGCACTTTCTTAGAGCACTTTCTTAGAGCACATGCACTAAGCTAGTTACTTACAGCCCTGGTGATTTCTGGTATCTGTTGATGTGTCAAAATGTGTAGACATTGCCAGTTTTGGTTTTTTGGGGGTTTTTTTGGTTTTTAATGAAATACTGATGGTTGGACACTAAAAGTAATAGGAAATCAGTTGCTGGATAGGGTCCTAAGTGGGCAGCTTTACCCAAATACTGCCCAGATCCCACCTCTTGTCCAAGGGCAGCTTCACACAGCCCCGGCTGCTACAGGGAAGGAGCATTCCCCAAATCGGGCTGTCCTTCTTGCCCGTGCTGAATGGAAGCAGCCACCTTGCTTCTTCATTTCTAGGGCACATGTCTCTTCTGTTCATCATCCCCAGGTGGGGAGAGGACCACAGGCCCAACCCCAGGAGGTGACATCCTTGTTGTCATCATCCCAGGAGATACATTGTCGTTGCCCATCCCCCTCCTCTCCCTCCTTCACCTCTTCCTCCTCCACATCATCATCATCCTCAGCATCCCCATCCTCCTCCTCCTCATTATCATCATCATCCTCATCATCTCCATCATTTTCCTCATCATCTCCATCATCTTCCTCATCATCTTCTTGTTGCCATTCCTATAAAAACCCCATGACTGTAAATTAAGGATTCAACAAGAAAGTAAGATTCCTCTCCCTGGTTTCTATTCAATAGGAGTCCCTCAATGAAGGATTGTTAGTAAATTATGCTTTTTTTATTCTTCACAAAACTATCTGTTGCTTAAAAAGTTACGAGTTAATTGAGGATGTAGATTAACTTTGATTCTATTCTAGTCATCTCCTTCTGACATATCACCCTGGTCTCTTAGTCTCTTGATGTAGACCTGGACAACAGTGTGCAATCCCATCAACGGCATGCTTATAAGTTATTTCTTAGGTTACCACATCTTGCTCTTCCTTAATCTCACTCATAATGCTGAATTTTCATTACCTTCATTTCAGAGGGTAAACTAGTCCCCAGACATTAGTGTAGTTGCCTTGTTAGAAATCATTCATTCACGTGTTCACCTGATCAAACAGTGCTCCTCTCTCCATAGTAAGACCAATTCACATCCAGGTATATGCTCAGGGTCTGGGGCCATTCCAATCCGGGTAGGATGGGAAAGCCAGGAGCCATACTCAGGGAATCTTCTTGCTTGGTCATCACTTGTGCCTTGTGGCCCCAGGCATCTTAAGTGAGTCATAACTTTGTTCTCAGATTCCTCACAGACCACCACGACAACCAGGTTCTGCAGGTGAGTCCCACCATTAATTGCCTACACTTGGACTCCTTCCAAAAACACCTTCAGGATCCCCCAAAGCTCTTGTGACTTCTCTCTCATCATCTACCTGGGAAATCTGGGACTGGGGTCCTGATATCTCCTGGCCAGTCTGTCTGTTATGATCTCCCTAGATTGCCCATGTCCCAAACCCCAGATTGCCCATCAAGAAATCCTGTTAAACATTCCTGATACTAAATGCTTCCTGGAATCCCACCTATCATGTGGCCATCCTTTCTGGGTTACTAAATCTTACCTGCCTGATTTGACATTATTCCATTACCAGCAGTTGGGTCTGTTCCCTGCAGTAGGTAGATGAACACTAAATCCTAGCTCTTCTCACTTGGCTCAAAGCTTAGAGGCCATTAATTCCTTCGTGCCTGGCAAGAGCTCAGAATACACTACAGATCTGTTTCAGGAAATCAATTTTTTGCACGTTTCGGCATGTCCTCTCATAAAACTTGCAAAGTCGGAGCAAGAGCAGAAATGGACATCCACAGATCATATCACTAAATATTTTAAAGTTAAAATCAAGCTAACTAGCAGTGAAGTGGAATGTTTTTGAAGCCCCACCCTTTGCAAATATGCTTTCATAACATCCAGGGAGGTCTGGTTCTTCCTGAGACCCATCCTTCTTCCCAGAGCTCTGCCTCGAATGTGAGGTGGGTTATGAGGAGACCAGGGTCCTGGCCTCATCTAACACCCCGGCCTTCTCATCCTGGGGTCCTCCCACTCTGCAAGTGGCATCATACACCCATGTTGATGCCCACCCGTGATCACCCAAATTCTATGCACCTGTTCATCCCTATAAACAGGTACCTTTTGGGTACAGACTGGTGAAGAGACAAGGACCTGGGGAAGAAGCCCAAGAATCTCTAGACCAAAGACCAATCATCAGAGAATGTGAGGCCCCTGATGGGCATGTCCCTTTAACTCTGTGGGTCAGGAAGCAGCCTGAGAGGGTCAGGGAAGAGGTCCAGGTAGCTCCTATCTGGATCCAAGGGCAGCACAGCTCCCAAAGACCCACAGTATGCTAGCAAGGGAGATGCCATGGCCACTGTGGTATCTCCATGCTCCGTCCTCCTGAAAAAGAAGAGTGGCAGGCACCTTGGACCACCTCTCAAGTCTCTCTGAGGGGTAAATCACCCCTGAGTCACCAAACAGTAAGTTCCATTTGAAGGCTGGTCAAACTAGCTAACAGACCAGAGAAAGAAAGCCACACAACCAGACCCTCAGGGTTTGGAGGACAAAAGGAAGGCAGCAAACATGTGGACTGTGGGCGAGGAGGGGACAATGGAGTTTGGGGGTCAGTCCTCCTTCAGCCCCCGTGCAGCAGGCTGGGAGGTATCTGCGCATGACTGGAGGGAGCCACCCAAACAAGGCAAGCACTGGCGCCCAGGCGGAAGGATCTCTGCAGCTGGGTCTCCTCCCTGTCTGCATAGTCTGGTCGCCCAGAAGTGGTTCTCGCATTTGAAACCTCACTGCGTGCACTGAGGGAAACAAGATTTGTGAATTGACAGAATCCTGGGGCTCTCCCACCCGGTGCTGGAGTCAGAATGGCTTCCTTGCAGGGCATGAGCTTGCAGGAATGTTGAACCGCTCAGGGGTGGGGGAAGCTGAAGGAGGGTGCACTGGGACCCACACCTATTACACGTGCAGAGTTCAACCAGCTCCCAGTTGTAAGGTACGTAGGAAAGTGGCCCGTTGTGCAAGCAGAAGCACATTTTTTGTTCTTTGGATATATATTTATTAAAAGGCCTCAAATTATTCTTAAAGTCAGATAAACTGTAACTTGAGAATGCATGTGCTGTGTGTAGATTTGCCTGAGCTGCACACTTTGAGCGCTTTGGGGTTTTTCCTTTCCTTTTCTTTTTTCTCTTAATACTTCACCATTCTCATCTCCGATGGGAAGTCCTCTGCACTCAGCCCTTTGGGAGCATCATGAACTGCGTGGCGGTGGGTTAGGCAGCCTCTGCGTACTTCTGCAGGTACCGGGTCGACTGGCTCTGTAACAGGCTTTTTTGCCCAGAAGTCCTGAGAGCTGCTGTGGACGATTTACTCAGACTGGGGATCAGACTTCCTGATGCCACCTGTAAAAATGGCACACAAGGACCAAGAGAAAATGAACGTGTATTTATAAAGCGATAAAAAGACCCGCAAGCACCAACAGCACTTCAAGTGAGCTGAGAAAATGATCCCTTTGCTCCTTATCTCATGTTTCTGTATCTTTGGGCACTTAGACTATGGTTCGAGGGAATCCCTGCCCAGTGGTTTTATTTCATTAAATGTACACCAAACCAGCTGAGACCAAAGTTACTTTCCCTTTTGGTACCTTTCCCAATACATCAAAAACAGCATCCACAGAATCCTTCGGTATTTCCTTAAGACTTGCTCCAATTTCCTTGTTGTCTCTGGGTGCTCCTGAGCTCAGAGATAAACTCACTTCCATATTTCACTGCTGCGCCAACACCATGGCATCCACTTCTGTGCACTAATTTTCAAAATCTTAATATCCCCTCTTTATTTTCTCTGTGACCCAATCTCCTTTTATTTTATGTCATTGTGCTCTACAAGTTCTTGTAAATTATCTCTAAACAATTTTGAAATGAGGGTCAGGAGAGATTGACTGGCTGGCTGGTTATCTGGTAGGTGACAGATTAGATGGATAGATAGATGGATGGACAGACGAATGGATGGATGGATGGATAAATAGATAGATTAGAGGATGAGCAGATGGATGGATAGAGAAGGGAGGACAGACACGGATGGATGAATGGATGGATGGATGGATGGATGGATGGATGGATTAGATAGATAGGATAAGTTAAGATATTATTCATCTTCCATGTGGAAGAATAAAAACAAAATTCTTAACACTGGTTGCCTGGTTTGAGAGTGGAGGAAGAGAGCACAAGGGAGGAAACTGGAATAAAAGTGAGCAGATTGGTTCTTTTTTCCACTTTCTATTATTTGAATTTTGCAATGAGCACTTATTATTTTCAATATCTACATAAATGAAATATTAGATATATAAATAAATACAAAGTAAATATGGTGTTGATATGTAACATGCCCCTAAATTTTGCATGTGAAGTGCCAGGAAGACATCACCAACGTGTGTTCCCACCAACAGTGAAAACAGATTCCCTTTTATGGACATCCTCACCGGCACGGGTTGGTAGCCTAATTTCTGACCTAGTGCGGCATACCTCAGAAGACGTCTTCATTATATGCCCACTTTATATTTGGAAGATAGAAACATAAATGGATTATCTAAGATTGGAGGTGGAGCAGAAAGAGAACTACAATGACTTTTAGCCTACTCTCCACAAAAGAATTTAGAGATTTGTAGTGTCCTGTAAATTTATGGTAGAATACTAATAGCGTAATTGTTAACTATTTTTGTTAAAATATTTGACTTTTGTTTGCTTAGTGTATATGATTTACGATAAATTTAGAGTCCATGAGATTTTTAAAATATATTAATAATTTAGGAATAGATATGTTCACATATTTGGTGGGTAGTTTGATTTATTTTTAAATAATGAAAAGTAATGATATCTATAGGAACAATGTGATTCATAGAATAAATAAATAAGCATATAAACAAAACATAGAATCTAAAAATGGTGCGCACACACTTCTCACGTCTGTATTTTCTCCCAATGTCTCCACTTTCTTGTACTTTGACACAAACTTCATGTGTAAAATTTGACATAAAAAATTATCTTAAAGAAATGATTTTTTACAGCAGTTATACAATCTGTCAAAATACCACTTTATTTAAGAAACAGGGATTATACTGGATTGCATAGAATAACACAGGAGACAGGCATTTGCTTTTTAAAAGCTTATCCCAAAGTTCTGCGGCCAAATGCAGAGTCCTAACACACTGGAGGCTTAGGGAACTCTGGCCTCACAAACCACCCCCAGACTTAGGGGTATTTATAGAATATTGAGTTACATAAGACATGCAGATATCAATTTCATTAGAAAAGAACGCTGACAGTGCCTTCTGTCCGTCGGAACGGGCCGAACACCTGGCGTGTGCTGGGTCACTTGCGCCGTGTTGCATAAGCTCCTTCTGGACGTGCCAACCACGCCCCGCCCGCCCTCCCAGCCAGCAGAAAGTCGGCACAAACTGTCTGATCTACAGCTTCTCTTCATTAGCCTTCACAGCCCAGGATGGCCGGTGCTCTAAAAATAAAGGTATACCACCTGCGCGTTCTCTCTGGTGCATGTCAACACCAGATAACAAGCATAATCTCTCACAATGGCTCACGCTTCAAAAAAGACAGAAATCCTATTCCTTTTAAGAAGGATCAATGTCTGCTCTTGGCGCACCCGGTTCTACCTAAGGAAAATTGAATGAAGAAGATGTCAGTTCACGGGAACTCTCAATTTCTTAGAAATGGGTGAAGTACAGCTAGGTGGAAAGCAGTGAAACAAAATGCTTGTTACATTTGAAGTTGGCAGAGTTGGAAAATTCCGTGCTGGTGAGGTCCGTGGGAATCAGGGACTGGGGCAAAGAGCCACTGGTTTCGAGACCACGTTGGCCACATCTCTGCTCTGTGAACTGGCGCAAGTATCACCCGACTGCATAGTAACCATGGGAAGAGTTACCATCTCGATTTTACAAATGGGGAGATGAAGCCAGAGAGAACAGAGATGGTTTACTTCAAGAGCACCTTGACGGGTACGTAACTGGTTCCAGCTTAGAGCATTTTGCTATCAGCATACACGGTGATGACCACAAACAAGGGTTTACTATTTCCTGCTCTTGGCATTTGGAACCTGAAACAGAAAACAGCAGATTGGAGCCACGGCCTGTAAACTCAAGATTATTCTCTACCAGCCAACAAGATGGTGACGATGTGAAGTCAGACCAGGTTCTACAAGGTTCCAGAAACCGTCCACTCTAACTCTACACAAATACCTCCTGCCCACCAAGTAGAACAATTGAGGACAGGTGCTTCTTTCCCACATCACTGTATAACCACTTTCCTATCATCCCACCAAAAACCACACACTCGAGATGCTCCAGTAACCTTCAGACACCGTCAGGAAGCCGTTCGCCCTCCAGTTTGGGAAAGACCAGGAGAATTATGTGCTCAGCGAGACTTGGCAAAGGGCATCAGCATAATTGCTGAACAGAGTGGTGCCAACTTCAATCAACGACAAATAAACCAAGTTCATTTGCGTTATGCCCAGAAAATGCCAAACTTTTAAATAAAATCTTTAAAAAAAAAATGCCAAACTTTGATGATGTGGAACAACTTTATCCCTTTTATAAGTTTAAAAGTACTTTCTAAACATTTGGGATGCAGCTGACATAACGTCTACCATCCCTCTTTTGCTCATGCTGTTATAGGTAGAGCTGTGTAATTTGGTTCAATCAATTTACAATGTATTTTTCATTGTGAAGTTAATGTTTTGTTTTTCTGTTTCCAGTTTTCTTCTTTCTGAGGATCCACTTCCTTTGCCTGTCAACCTTATATTTTATTTTCTGTATGGAATCTGCAAGGGTCAGAAAATGATATAAATTCCATTTCTCTAAAAGTCCCTGAACTTAAAAATGACATGAAATAACTATCCCAAAAAAAGTAAATGAATAAAATAAAAGCATCTTCTCAGTATTCAGCCTGTGCCAAAATTTCTCTTTTCCCACCTATCCTTTCCGGCTCTGCTGCAGTCCTTACCCACACCTGTGGTTCATGGACCACATCCAATGTCAGTGCCTTGTCAAGCTCCCCGGCCAACCGTCCTGGAGGTCACTGCCCTCCTGCTCTGTGCCCCCAGGGCACTGATGCCCAGCCTCCACTTGGCAAGCCTCCTGTCTTACTGCTTCCTCGGGTTCTAGAACTGGCGTTGTCCCCAAGGCTTGCTGGGCCTGGGGTGCAGTGCCTTGGAGGGGAGGCCAGCTTTAGCACAAGCACCCACGAGACCTCGAAGCTGCTGTCCCGGTGGGTATAACAAACTCCACCTTCCTCTGCTTACACCCGATATCTTAAATGCTCGTGCGTGAACATTCTAGTGTTTGTGCTCAGCTCCTATTGTAGGGTTCAAGAATTTATTTTTCTCCTCTTTGTACCTGCTTGCCCAAATCAGCCTTTGCCAATTGGGTCGCAACAGGTTTAAGGTTAAAGAAATAGGATAAATCAGTTTCTTAGGATATTATAAACATGAAAGAGAGAATGATAAGGTATCCATTGTTGACTGATTAGGTTAATTGCTCCTAATGGTGTTGCATGGTGTTGTAATGAGACTCACAACTCGAAGGTGTTCTGCCAGGTGGGGTGTGAAGTAACCAGAGGGAAAGATTTTACAAGCCCCTCAAAATCAGGAACAAAAGTTTGAAGATGTTTCTATTCCCGGAGGGTCTCTGATGAACAGTGGTGTTTTCAGGTATATAACGGTTACCAATTTCATATGGCGGTGCCTGTGGTAGATGCTGAAAGGACAGGTGAGGGTCGGTGAAGAGAGCGCGTACCCTGGGCCAGGTGGGGGGGGGATGGCTTCCTGACAGTGCTGGACCCTGACATGGCGGCTTCATAAACCCCCAGAATGCCCAGGAATGCTGTCCTGAATCTTCCCAGGTTGAAGGCACGTTCCCAAGGGCCAGGATGCAACATAATCTCAGTTTCTCAGGGAGCCTGGGCACCCAGCAAATGACACCTTTTTGCAATCTACCAACTATTCTCAAATAATGGGCAAATGTCTATGAGATCGCATCTCACAAACTCGGCAACATCAGGTAGTACTTCACCCAACGGGATAGGAAATCCACCATTGACAGTTGGTCACACTGTACCATTCATAACACTCTCCAGGAAGCTGTTTCCTATTTGATGGACCCAGAGCATTGAAGGGAGATCAGTGACTGTGTGGGGCTTGCTGGTAATGCTTGGCTGAGCTGAGCTGAGCTGAGCTGAGCTGAGTCACGGTGAGTTGAGCTGCGCTGCGCTTCCTCCTGGATCCCCTTCCTTGGGCAGCTGCATTTCACTCGGATCATTCCGTGCCATCAGGCACCGGGGG
>NC_058404.1:1771588-1775483 GCF_002201575.2 Neomonachus schauinslandi | reverse complement strand
GGCAGACACAGCATATACCAGGACCACCCACAGGAGAGCGGCTCATTTCACCACCCTGTGGGAGGAAGCCAAGGTCCTCCAGCGACCCAGTGAGTGACCTCGCCTATGGAGCTGCAGACCTCCCTCTGGGTGTTGCCCTGACTCCACCTCCACCAGAACAGCAAAAATAGAAACTGCAAGATGCAAATGCCTGCCACTCACAGAGAAATAGCTTGGGGCATTTTCTTTTTTGATGTGAAAAAACTCCATGTTTTGAAATAGTTTCCTTATTCAGTCCTTTGTTTCCCAGTGACTAACTCCTCCACTGAGGATAATAATAAAATCATTAGGTTTTCAAGTTTCCTCCTTTAGTAAAAAACAGGGTCTAAATCAATGGGAAATAAACGGGTTCTGGTGTTTGGTTGCCATAATTAGATGAAAACAGCTGAATTTTCCAATCTGTACAACTGGATGATTCTAAGCAGCTACTTTGTTGACTGTATATGTGGGTTTTGGGGGCTTTGTTTGGATCTTGCTTTCTTTCTGTTAAGACAGGGGACTCAGGCTTATGCCCAGGCTGAGGTACCTGGACTCGCCTAGCGCCTCACACACTTCCTCAGTGGTAGTATTTCTGTAGTGTAAGAAAAGACAAGATTCATCTGCTTCTTTCCTTTCCCTGACAGATGGGAAAAAAAATAAGAATTTATCTTCAACCTAATTATAACAGAGAAGAGTGTTGCCATGAGTGTTTCTTTCCTCCCCAGTAAAAAGAGCAAGAAAAAAATGTCCTTAAGTCTTAGGCCTAATTTGTTCCCAGATTAGTAGTAGCCGTCCTATGGAGAACCCTCTTCCTGAAATTGCAAAAGAGAACTGTTACTTATTATTTCTCTTCTATAAGCAAATAGGTGTTAAAATTACAGGGAACATATTTTATTTGTATTAGTTAAATGAATCTGTACAAAATCAACTCAAATCACTCCAATGAAGTCAGCATCAACTGCAAGAATCCATTTCCATGACACAGAGGTAGAGAGTTACCACAAGGAGGGTGCAGGTCTGATTTCCACGGGCCTCACATATCCAGGGCCTGGTTGTCTAGGGGGAGTGGACGAGAGCCTCAGTGGGTAGCCCCCAGCCCCTGAGGAGGGACGCTGGCCCAGAGAAATCCCTGGAAAAGCACTTGATCTGCCCCAGTTTCGCAAAAGCAGAAGGGGAGATTGGAGCTCACGCCATGGAGTCATGATCCCCCAGAAAAGCAGCGACCTTCATCATCCAGGAGCAGCCTCTCTGTGGCCCAGCCCTGGATGGAAAAGCCAGGTCCACACACCAGCCCTCCCAGCAACTAGTTCACCAGGCTTTCACTGCCATGGTCAATGGAAGTCTCTTTGTTCTAGGCTTTTCCCTTCCCTTCTTTCTGCATCTGCAGACTGTTGTCCTGTGGCACAGCTTCAATAATTTATGCTCCGGGCCAGCTCCCTGGAAGTGTCCACCAAACACCCAGAGATACATCCACATACTTAGGTCTTCACGGTTCGGTTTCCTTGGGGCGACTAGTTGACCTATGTCTTCAGATGCAATGAAGATCTTCGATCGTTCTATCAGGATAATGATGTAAAAGGCCATGTTGACAGGGATCCTGGTGTGTGACAGGCATAACTGACCCTCACCCAGCTAAGAAGTGGGGTCCAGGCCAGAGCGCAGGGTCTGATCAGCCACGCTCATTCCTGGAGAACTACCGTTTTCTCATGCACTCGTTGATTTACATTATTGTGTTGTGTACACAACTCCTGTTCTTTGCCAAGATGAGAGAATACGTTCACTGAAAATAAACATGAGCTGAGGTGAGCGCAGTGGAGAACCAGGCTAACGGGACCACTGGCCACTGTCTGCCCTCCCCTGGACCTGATGGGGGAGCCCTGGCTGACCAAACAGCTGTGTAAGTACACACACGCGCTCAGGGAATGCGCTTCCATGTGGACATATCTGAAGAAGAATAGCTGAACGGCAAAGAGGTTCTGTCGTGTAAGCCTCCATAGTAAGTAATGGACTCACAAATTAAAAATGCCTCGATTCATTGTTTTCGTATAACACCCAGTCACCACATCAAAAACTAATGATGTATTGTATGGTGACTGTGACTAACATAACATAATAAAATTAAATTAAAAAAAATTAAAAATGCCTTGTGGGAATATCTGAGTCTGAATTGAGGGCAAATGACATGTTGATTGAGTAGCAGAGATGCAACAATGATCAATTCAGGGAACAGAAAAATTAATTACTGTCCCGAGGACCGTGCCTGTCAGCTCCCCCCACCCCACGGAGGACCCCGCCCCCCGCCCCCCCCCTCCCCCGCAGAGGACCACGCCCCCAGCTCCCTCCTCCCCTCCCCCCTGCGGAGGACCACGCCCCCAGCTCCTCCCGTCCCCATATGGGGAAGACCACACCTCCCAGCTGCCCTGCGTAGGTAAGATGCAGCTCAACCTTGCCATCTTCCAATACCTGGCAGGATCACTGGGATACGTGAAGGCGCAGCTTCTATTTGTGACACCAAATACTACTCTAGCGACTTCTTTAATATTACGAGAAAGTTTACGTGATGACGTCTTCCGTACGCCACGTGAGCACAGTGATCCAGGGGAGCTTGGCACCCGCTGAACTCGTTTACTGGCGGGTATCACTTGATTTTTATCTCCTAACTTCAATAGCTAAAATAAGATTCAGTCACACTTAAAATATATATTCATTCCGAGAGGTCCCACTAAACCATTATGACAAAAAATATTATGTAAAAATAAACTATGACATTGAGGTAAAGGGTGAAGAGCATAGAAGAAAGCCAACCGCTCCCAGGAGGACAGTAAGTAGTCAGTGTCTCTGTCTTAAAGACCAGGCGCACTTCACTGGAATTGAGTGGAGACATTGATGCTGAGGTTCTAGTTCCTAATTCTTTTTCTTTTCCCAGTATAATTGATAAACACTGTATATATCACAAGTATACAGATCCATGTTTTGATACATGCATACATTATGAAATAATCAACACGTCAAACTGATGAGCACACCCATCACCCTTCAGAGCTACCATTCTCTTTCCTTGTTTTTCTTTGTCTACCTCTTGTCCATTTATTGATTTACTTGGTAAGTAGTTCTTAAGCTTTAGGTGGCTATTTATTTATAAAGAAAGCAATTTCTGTGTTACCATATCGACAGGCCTCGATGGAACACTTGACTGAGATTTTGGGAGAAATCTCATTTCCTTCATTAGATTAAATTGAGACCACCCCATTGCAAAAAATGCTGCTGGCTGACTTCAATATACAAATAGAAAAGAAGTATGTTCTCAGGGAAAAAAAATACATGATGTAGACGGAAGGAGATGTGACACCTCAGGAGAATAGATCCAAAAATGGAAGAAGCCACATGTGTGGAAGGCATTGTCTGCCCCATCACCAGCTGGGGGCAGGACAGGCTGCTGCTGTGATCTGGGGCAGGAATGGCATGGGGAAGGGACACAGAAACTGATTTGAATTCTAACATGTTTAAAGCACTGTGGGTAGTCCTCTAAATAAGGATCTTTTCAGGCAGGAAATCCAGCGACATTAGGCAGATGCCGGTGTAAGGAATTATGGTTCAGCAAAAGCCAGAAAATAAGGGGACCTCGAGAGTAGTCTAGGGAGGATCCTCTGTGGGTCCTACATGCTTCCCCAACTGAGAACCAACGAGGCTCCTGCAGGCCCCCAGGCACCTCCCTTGCACTGAAATAAGAATGTGGGACGACAAAATTGGGCAGGAAAGGGGACACAATCAGTGCTGACATGGATAAGAATATGCACTTCCTTTGAGGGATTAAGAAATAAAGTATGACATCAGCACTGTGCCATCAGATTAAATAAATGTCATAAAAATATGAGCA
>NC_058404.1:1746663-1771578 GCF_002201575.2 Neomonachus schauinslandi | reverse complement strand
GGAACATTGCAGGTGACAAAACAGCTCAAGGAAGTCCTGCAAGAGAAAGGGTTGGGGGGACCAGGCAGAGATCAAACCACTTTTGCAGGACAGAGCAGGGAGGTGGAGGAGTCATGAGGGTCACCCTGAGAGCTAAGCCGGGCTGTGGGAGACCACAGGTGCATGGAACAAAATAAGGGTTAAATCAAATGAAAGTCAGGCTTGAGGAAGTGAAATTTAAGGCTGCAGATAACAGGGAGTCCTGCAAAGCTTTTTAAACAAGGGATTTTCTTTATCAATGCTTCGCTTTAGGAAGAGTGATGGGTCAGGGGGGAAGGAAACCAGATGACGAACGCCCAGGGAGGAGGCCACCAGTGAGTCTCAGTAAGAGGTCTTAAGGACTTGAACTAGAACTGTAGCAAAAAGACCTGAAAAGAGAATATAGATTATATATAGTGAGAGAGTCCCTGTTGCTCCATATTCTCTCCCTCTTATGGATGCCAGCTCCCCATTCTAGAATATGTCAGAACTGCAAGGACGAGGCATGCCTTCAAGGATGGTGTTCTTCGACATAGAAGTGAAACATTAAGAAGGAAATGGACTAACAAGTAAAATAATTTAGCTAAACAGCATGAAGTTTGAGAAGGTCAGTTGACCATGAAAACCACCACTTTCTGAAGTTGCATCTTACATACGTCTGGGTGTTAAAGAAAGCCCATAGCAGACATTGCTGTTAGAAATCATGTTAGAGCCTAGAAGATAGTGTACTGTGGATTGGACTTCCACAAACACGACATACCCACATTAAAGAATCTGTGTGTGAGAAGGATGATGTCCACTGCCCCACCTCTAAGCTCACTATGTCACTAAAAACACCACCTTACATATCCTGTTTACATAAACACCCCCTGAGGCCTCCCATTTGAGAAACATGGCAGACAAGGATATTGTAGAAAAATTCCTCTACAAACACCTAGAAATGCTTTTACTATTTTTTTTTTTAATTCAAAGGACCATGTAGTCCCTCCCTGGTGGCAGGAGTAGAGAGCCTGGGAAGGCAGGGAAGATGCTCTGACAGCATGGGACCGTAGGGCTCAGAAGGGACAGGATCAGAAGCTGGAGACAGCACGACACACGAGGGGGGCCCCAAGCCCGGAGCACTGACCACACACTGACCAGCTGTCGAGAACGTGGAGAAGCAAGGGCCCCCACGTCCTCCTGGTGGGGGTGCAAGATGGTAAGAGGGCTTTGGAAGACAGTTTGGTGGTTTCTTACAAAACTGAACATCTTCTTACCCTACAACCCAGCAACCATGCTCCGTGGTATTTCCTCAAAGTTGAAAACTCATGTCCATACAAAACCTGCATATGGATGTTTACAGCAGCTTTATCCATATTTGCCAAAACGTGGAAGTGACCAAGATGTCCTTCAGTTGGTGTTGGATAAATGAACTGTCGTCCATCCAGACAGTGGGGTAGTATTTAGTGCTAAGAAGAGATGAACCATCAAGCCATGAGAAGATGTGGAGGAATCTTATATGCATATTACTTAGTGAAAGCAGACAAAATGAAAAGGCTACGTACTATATGGTTCCAATGGTATAACATTCTGGAAAAGTCAAAATTATGGAGAGAGTAAAAAAAAATCAGTGATTGCCAGGGGTGGAGGCTGAAGGAAGGGAGGAGCACAGAGGATTTGGGGGACGGTAAAACTACTCTGCGTGACATACAATGATGCATACATATCATCAGACATTTGTCCACGCCCACAGGATGAATGACACCAAGAGTGACCCTGAGAAGACTATGGGCTCTGGGTGATGACGACGTGTCCACGTAGGTTCGTCAGTCTTTTTTTTTTTTTAAAGGTTTTATTTATTTATTTGAGAGAGAGAGAATGAGACAGAGAGCACGAGAGGGAGGAGGGTCAGAGGGAGAAGCAGACCCCCCGCCGAGCAGGGAGCCCGATGCGGGACTCGATGCGGGACTCGATCCCGGGACTCCAGGATCATGACCTGAGCCGAAGGCAGTCGCTCAACCGACTGAGCCACGCAGGCGCCCCGGTTCGTCAGTCTTAACAAATGCACCATCTGGTGGGGATGCTGATCGTGCGGGAGGCTGTGCGTCTGGTGGGGGCAGGGGGACATGAAAAGTATCTGTGCCTCCCTCTGAATTTTGTTATGAACCTAAAACTGCTCTAAAAAAATAGTCTTTTTTAAAAGGAAAACTAACCATACTGGAAATACAATAAAATGAAATGCAATGGATAAATAAAACAAAAATCAATCTATGCCGGTTGAAGGCAGTCTTGAGGAGGGCCTTGAAGGTGCCAAGGCCCCACCCACCCGCTGGAGGAGACCACCCCCCTCAAGCCCCGACCACCTGTTAAGCACCATGGCCCTGCCCACCTAGTGGAGCTGACCCCGCCCACTGCTAGAGCAGGGCCCGCCCACCTGTGGGGACCGGCCCCGCCTACCTGTTGAGAGTCCTGGCAGAACACAGCTCCTTCCCTGCTAGAAGCCCGGGGCCGCAGCTCACCTGTGCTCGTCCAGGGCTTTGAGCTGCGTGTGCAAGAATCCTAGGAAGACAGTCCTCTGTCTGTCCCGTGCTGTTCCCACCGTCCTGACACACCGGCGCTCAACCAGCAGGTGCGTACGAAGCTCCGTCTGCGGACCTTAGGTCCAATCCAGCCCTTTTGAGTGGCTTCTGCAGGTGCCAGTGAGTCCTGGAAACGCACCCAAAGGTGGCCTGTTTCTTAGCCTCCCACCTGGCGGAGCCGGAAGGTCAGCTGTTCTTCACTATGGGATGACCTGGCTCTTCAGACGTTCTCAGTAGTTCGATGAGGATAGGGAAGGACGCCAAACGGATGAACAGGCTGGCTGTTGTCACAGCCTCGTGCCAGAACTGAGGGTGGCCCGCGTGGCATCACTGAACCAGGAGAACAGCCCTGCAGGAGCTCGCGTCCCGCACGCGCTTCGCCAGCCCGGGCCCGGGAGGACGCAGGCGGCCGCCCACCTGGGCCCCCGGCACCTGAGGCTCAGCCGCTGAGATGGGGAACCGACTCCTCACCCAACGGACGCGAATGCTGAGGCGCTAACACGTTAGCTGTGGCGAGGACTTTCGGAAGCCTTCAGACTGCTGACCCTAACTCCAAACCGAGCAATTCCAACAACCTGTTGGAAAGGAATCTTTCTGGAGCGTCCCCTATGCAAGACCCGGGGGGGTGTCCCTGCCTGCTGGGAGCAGGGCGTGTTGGGCCCTCTGGCACGCGCATGGGGCTCAGTCTGAGAACCACTGGCCCCACTCCCCGAAGAGGAGACCAAGGCACAGAAAGAGACGGGACTGTGCAAGCTAGTATGGCCCAGAGCCACGGGGAGAGCCACATTCTCTGTTCCCCCGCTGTGCTCTGCATTAACCTTTTCTTGGTAGGAATACACGAAGAGAAATGAAAGAAATGTCTGTGGTCCTGGGAAAGAGGACTAACATCGTGAATGAGATAATGATGCAGGAGACACAGAAAGCGGGGATGACAGGAGGAGGCCGGCGGGCGAGTGGGAGGGGCTCCTGGTGCGACAGAGCTGAATCCCCTGGGGATTGTCAGTCCCCACTGTAATTTGTCATGTGCTCTTTTCACGTATCTCCTCCATATGTTCCCGTTGCTTGAAAAGTGTCATCACAGTTCCACAGGTGAAATGATGTTTAAATGGAGTCAATCCATTTTTGAGCCAGTGAAAAATGACACCTTCCACGTCCTCTTTCTTCCCATTACTTAGCTGTACCACCAAGGGGCAATTAAAATGTGAAAGAAATAGAAACCACACGGTTAACCATGTTTGTTCACCACAAAAGACAGGATGACAGGACTCCCTGATGCCTCCCAAATCTTCTTCTCCCAAATACCCTTATGAAGGTGTCTTTAAAAATCAAGGTGCAGAATGACCACTGAGAAAATACCCAAGGACACCCAAGGTCACCTGGGGGAGCACAGTTCCCTGAAGATCCAGAAACTCCTGATTGACCACCTCTGTCCCCAACTGATGGTTCTGCAGGATCAGACGCTTAATGTGAAAATTTTCAATGCTGTGTAATTTACTGCTTTGACAAATGAGCGAGCCGGCTGCGTTTGACACACCTCTTTGAAACATGGAATATTTAAAATTCATACCCCAAACTTAATATCTAGATAGATCACATATTTTGATGGCTTCACTGATGTAACAAGAGCCTTGTAATATCTCACTAGGTGCGTTTTATTCCTTCTCATGGGTATCATGTGAAGATTAAGAGGCTGTATCATTGCCTTCAAAATGACCTGCCATTTCCTGGAAACAGTAATTTGCCAGACCTGTCCTTGTCACTGGGTAAGTGTAATGCCTTTAATAATCTTCCATTCACTAAGCGATGTGTTTGCATCAAAAAGATGGATCTGGGCAGGAGGCGGCAGTCCATGCCTGTTCTCCGAGCGCCATCTAGAGGTTTCGCGGGGCCTGGAACCCGGGGCCACTGGCTGGGGGCACCGCTCTCCGTGTTCCTTTAACGCAGCACTCAGAAGTGTTTGTAAGGCTGGGCAGGGATGCCTCCAAGGGTATGATTATGGTGCCACTTCCCTCCGAGGGGGAACCGACAGCCGCTCAGCTGAGGGCCCGCCTGAGTCTGGGGCAGGTTGTGCAGTGGGAACGGGACCACGAAGGCTCCCCAGTACACCACCAGCATCCCTTGAGCCTAAACCTCGAAGCCACGGAGGAGCTGGCCTTGGAAAGGCTTTAACAGAGAGTTTTTTCTCTAACAAGCAAGTGCACCAAGGGTGACGAGGGAAGCCAGTGCTTCCGTTTGCCCATCCCCGCGGGCTCCGAAGTGCTGGGGCCACCCCCGACCGCGGGCCACAGGTCAGCTCGCACTGCAGCTGGGCCCGGGAGACCAACGCGGCACCATCCACACTGCCCAAGAGATGGCGGACCGCCAGGCTCGGATTCACGGTTGCATCGTGCCATGTGACCCTGTGAGTGGGGTGCACGCCAAGTGTCAGGTACGTAACGCGGGCTGAGGGTACCACACTTCACACCAGAACCACACCTGCTACCTGCAGTTTTGTTACAGACGTGATGGAGAGACGGGCTTGACTGATCTGTTATTTCAGTGATGACCACTCATTCAACCAAAACTCAGTTTGCTGCTGCTGCTGCTAGAGCAACAAAACCAAATTTTGAAAGAAATGGGGTACAATCCCATCTTTCCAAGAAGGCTTATTTTTTTAAAGTGAATGTTTACAGAGTAAATGCAAGGACAAAAAAAAAAAAGTATCCCTAAATCTTCATACAGGTGGTCTGTAAAGGATAGGAAGAGGGGCCCTGGCTCCAGATGAAATCTCCCTTGAAGGAAAATGATAAAGAATGGCCTAAATTTTTAAAGAAATCACAGAAAAGATGGTGGGAAAAAAGCAACCAAGTGAGTATGAGGAAAAAGATGGAAAAATCAAGATAAAAGATCATCTAGGTAAAATATTAAATATTAGGCATTGATACCAGTAATGCTCGGTATCAGCACACACTTACATAGCACCTGCTGTAAACCAGGCACCTCACCCGCGCTCCTCATATGGCCACGCATCCTCACAAATCTCCCCACGGAGCCCTGGGGTTGGGCGCCATTGTCGTCCCTAAGTGACAGCTGAAGAAGGAGACACCAAGAGGCGAAGGTTTGTCCCTGGCTCGCGGGGCATCCACACTGGGCGTTCGGCCCTCACGGCTCAGGGGTCTGGGCCCTTGCTGGCCTGCCAACGGGCTGGGAGACTGAACAGGGACAAGGGGTATCACAGGGGTGGGGGCAGGGAGAGAGGGACAAGAAGCGGGCTCCTTATGTCCTTCAGAGCAAACTAGACCCCTGTCAACCGGGGCTCGCCTTGGAGGACGTCAGGCAGGCGGGTCACTGGGGCGGGGCGGGTTTGCCACCTGGAGCTCAGGGCACTTCCGTTCCTCTCCTCACCTCCTGAATGGGGAGGAGAAGGAATGCCTGCCACATCCTGCAAAAGCCTTCCCTTCTTTCCACGTCCTCTTGAGAGAAAGACAGGAGAGCCGCATTGGTCTGACCAGTCACAGTTGCCCCATTTTGATGAGAACTGAGCACGGAGGTGTCCACCTGATGCTCATCTGGGGGTGAGAGACTGTACGTGCACCCTGACCTTGGTTAAAAGTCCCTCCTCTAGAGACTGAGCATCTCTCCAGCGCTAACCCAGAACCCCAGGATGGGAGGAAGGGCTTTCTGGGCAGCACACGGGTGACAGACATTTCCCCCATCCACAAACGCACAAACCTACCTTCATTTAGTTAACAAATAGTTTGAATCAATTCAAAAAAAAACAAACCTTTATGACAAATACCCACCCGCTAATGAAACACTCTCAGTACCTTTTGCCACGGATACACATCTGTTCATTTGCTTAATGCCATTGTTACTGTGCATGTACTCTTTATGAAATGTAATTTCTAAATCTATTTATGGTTTTTAATTTTCTAAGCCATTAACGTTCACACACGGTTCCCACTGCGCTCCTGGGTTAAAATGTTTCATAGGGAAAAAAAAAAATGTTTTGCAGAGAGCAGCACATTTGTCACCCACTGAATGAGGCACATGTATTAAACCCAAGCTCCACCTGTGGCATCTGTCACACGCTCGGCCATCGATCCAAATCCCTAGGATGGGTCTCCTCCGTAAACAGCAATGCAGCTCTGAGGCCATGTGAGACACGTCTCGCTGTCATGTCTGTTGACTATATAGTATGTGTCCCTTTGGGAGCTGTGAGTTCCTTGCACGGGGCCCACGTTCCCCTTTGTTTACCTGCTGTGCGTCTTGGCGATCAGGATTCATTTGACATAAGGTGAGCTGTACTAAATACTACAAAATAAGTGGTACCTCCCTGTTCCCGGTCTTGGCCCCACAGAAGTTTTAGCATTGCCAACATTCCCCTCTGATGCTCAAAAGGAAAACAAAACAGACAGACAGACAGAAAACATGATTCCCAGAAAGGGGTCTCCAGCTCACTTTCTGACCTCACACAATTTCATTCTGGCAAGCCTGAGAGCAGAGGAGGAAATCTGTGAATTATTTCTTAAAAATAGGATATGGGCAATCTTAAAATCTTATTTTTAGAAGATGCACAATCTTGATGTTTCTCACATGAGTTGACCAGGTTTACAAATACCTTCCCCCCAGCTTTACTGAGATACAACTGACATGTAACGACGTGTAAGGTGTGCAAGGCACAGATCTAACACACTTACATATTGCAAAATGATTACCACCATGGCGTCACATCATATAACGACTATTTCTGTTTTGTGGTGAGAACTTTTAAGGTCTACTCTCTAGGCAACTTTCAAGTACATCGCACAGTATTGTTAACTGTAGTCTCCATGCTGTGCACTAGATTCCCAGAGCTTACTCATCTTATAAGTGGACGTTTGTAGCCTTTGGCCAACATCTCCCCACTTCCCCTCCCCAGGCTCTGGTAATGACCATTTTACTCTCCTTCTGTGGGTTCTACTTTTTTAGAGTCCACATATAAGTGAGATGATCCAGTATTTCTCTTTCTCTGACTTACCTCATTTAGCATAATGGTCTCAAGGTCCATGCATGTTGTCTCAAATGGCAAGATTTCCTTCCTTTTTATGGCTGAGTACTATTCCAGTGTGTGTGTGTGTGTGTGTGTGTGTGTGTGTGCACATCTTCTTTATCCATTCATCCATCATCGGACCCTTAGGCTGTTTCCACGTCTTGGCGACTGTGAATACCGCTGCAGTGAGCATGGGCTGCAGGAGTCTCCCTGACAGTACTTTCATTTTCTTTAGATATATACCCAGAAGCATTAACGCATTCTTTGATTGATGGGCAGCTAGTAGGAATGTGTACAGCTGCAAAGAAAGGTTTGGGTCTGTTGTACCCTAATTAGCCCTTGTCTCAGTTTTGGAAGCCCATGACTTGCGACATGATTGTTTGATGAGGACGAGTTTTGCTGAATCACATTTTAGTTGCTTACATTCCCACACACACCCCTGTTTTCCTGACAGGCTCGGAGTCCCAGACAAAGCCCACTTCTGGGGCTGATTTAAATGAATCTGTATCGGGACGCCTGGGTGGCTCAGTCGGTTAAGCATCTGCCTTCAGCTCAGGTCATGATCCCAGGGTCCTGGGATCGAGTCCCGCATCGGGCTCCCTGCTCCGCGGGGAGCCTGCTTCTCCCTCTGCCTCTGCCTCTCTCTCTCTATCTCTCATGAATAAATAAATAAAATCTTTAAAAAAAAAATAAAAAAAAATAAATGAATCTGTATCTAACTATTCTCATGAGATGCCCTAGAAACAGAACTGACAGACAGTTTCAACAGATGGTTGACTTATTTAAAAGGCCCACTTGCACCCCAAACCACCATATTTCATAATCACATGAATCCAAAATTCATTCTTTCTATAACTGAGCCATCAGAATACATATCACAGTCTCTCATAAAAAGCATCATTTCCTGAATTTTTATAGATAAAAGGAAACTAGACTTAAAGAGTCCAAGTGACATGCCCATAATGAAAAAGCTGCTCAGTCGCTGAGCCGGGAGGAGGCGTGGACACCGCATGTCCTTGCTTGTCCTCGGCCAGGGCGCTGTCATTCACCAGCAGCCGTGGGTGTGAGCAGGGGGGAGGTCATGTCTGGGTCACGGGCCTCTCCTACTGCAACAAGCGTCAGGGGAAACCACGTGTGAACCCTGACATCAGCCTTATTAGGGGAGCTTACGGCCACCAGGGGAAGCCGGCCCACGGATGCCGGCAGAGAGAGGCGGTGGAGGGGCGCGTGAGGAGAGCTGAGACACAGACCGTGCACAGACGACTCGCCCAGGAAGGAGGATGCCCACACTGAGTGCTGAAGACGGACGCTGCCGTCCGGCGAAGGTGGACAGTGGGGCGCAACAGTGAGTCGGGGCAGGCAAATCTTACAGTCCAGTGAGTGAAGCCGGTGCCCATGGGTGCAGTGAGATGGAGAGGGGTAAAGGTAGGTGTGGACACAATGAGTGAGTGTGCGAGGGATGAGCAGCATGCCGACTGGGCTGAGTCGGCGCTGCTGGACGAGACAGTGCCCCTGGAGCCACCACGGGAGAGCTGCTTGCAGACAAGAACTGGTACGGCTACCACGTCCAGGACACTGCCGTGGTCTTCAAGTGTCCCCACAGATGGTGCGTGAGCTGCAGGGGACACACGGCAGCTGTGCGGTGACACCTGACAGCCCCTTGTCACAGATGAAAACATGCTGCTGTGAAGGGCGGAAGGTGCCGGGTGCTTCTGGGCGTGCCAGCCCGGAGGAGGGCTCGCCACCGTAGTGGTGTGGGGTCAGCTTGACGGGGCTGCAGGAGACGGCACCTGTGAGGGCGTCTGAGGGAGGTGAGCATGTGAGTCGGGGGGCTGAGCACAGAAACCCCTTCCGCCCCTCTGGGGGTGGGCATCATCTAATCTGCTGGGGCCCGATAGAGCAAAAAAGGTGCAGGAAGGTGAACTCACTCTCCCTGAGCTGAGACAGCCTTCTTCTGCCCTTGGACATTGGTGCTCCTGCTTCTTAGGCTTTCAAGAGTCAGACCGAATTCTACCACCGATTCTCCTGGGCCTCCAGCTGTAGACACAGATAGTGGGACTTCCCAGCCTCCATAACCACATCAGCTATTCCTGTAATAAATCTGCTCATACTGATCTATCTATCTGTGCATCCATCCATCCATCCATCCATCATCCATCTATCTACATATCTATCTAATCTATCTACAAATCTATCTATCCATCTATCTATCCATCCACCTATCCATCCATCCATCTACATCTCTATCTAATCTACCTACATATCTATCTACCTATCTATCTATCTATCTATCCATTCATCCATCCATGTACCTATCTATTTACCTATCTGTCCATCCATCCATCTATCTACATATCTATCCATCCATCTATCCATCTATCCATCCATCCATCATCCATCTATCTACATATCTATCTAGTCTATCTACACATCTATCCATCCATCCATCATCCATCTATCCATCTACATATCTATCTAATCTATTTACCTATCCATCTATCTAGCTATCGAGCTATCCATCCATCTACATATGTATCTAATCTATCTACATATCTATCTATCCATCCATCTATCCATCCATCCATCCATCTATCTATATACCTATCTATCCATGTATCTATCATCTATCTATCATCTATCTCCTACTGGTTCTGTGTCTCTGAAGAACCCTAACTAATGCAAATAGTAATACAACCAGAGATACATAGCTTGAATTTAATCACGGAAACATCAGCAAACCCAAATTAAGAAATGCTCCATAAAATAACCTGCCTCTGTCCTTCGAAACTAACAACATAATTAAAGACAAAGAAGGGTGGGGAACTGTCCCAGATTTGAGAAAAGTCAAGAGACATAACAACTAAATGTGATACATGATCCCAACCTGGATCTTGGACTGAAGGGAACCTCTAGAGCTTATTATTGGGATAACTAGCGAGATCAGAATATGGATTATGTATTACAGTTTTGTATCAAAGGCAAATTCCCTTTATTTGATAGCTAGACTATGGTAACATAAGAGGATACATTGTTCCTTGTTCTTAGGAAACATAAACCAAAGTGTTAATGGATGGAGAAGCATGATATGTCAGACATATGAAGTGTCATAATGTGGCTCTGAAAATAAATTGTATTTATTTGTTCACAAAAACCAGTGCCCCAGCCATCCACCTCTGTACTTCTCACAGCTGTTCTGGTGGCACAGGATTCAGAGGGAGTCAGTAAGATTGCCAGAGCCCAGTGGCTTTATCTAACCGAGCAATGAGCTCTCCTCACCCCCGTCTCCTGATCCTAGGCCAGCGTGTTTGCTCCCAGCTCGGGTGTGGATTCTAGAAAGGCAGACAACAGTTCTTCAAACAGTTAATGGATTTCCAGACAGTTAACGGGTGATGCACATATCTTCCCCGGTACTTAGTTCTTCACATTCTGCCTCCCAGGGAGTAACTGGTAATCATACTGGGATTATCTATATTGTGTGACATTTGCATAAATACAGAAGGTGAAGGCATGTGATAAAAAATTTTAAATGACCCCCAGCACCCAGACCTTGGATTCTGCATCTCCTTCTCCAGTATGAGGAACCAGGGGACTTGGAGAAATGGCTGAGTCCCGGGCTGGGGCAAGGAAGGTGTAAGGTGAGCCCAGAGGGTCTGCTAGGTCCAGGAAGTCAGGAAGCACTCAAAACAGCAAATGACAAAGGATCTGGGGGCCAACCCGAAGCAGCTCCCGGGGTCCAAAGCTGTAACAATCTGAGCAACAAGATAAATAGCATAGTATTGGATTATAACCCAGAGTATGAAATAAGTCTCATGAGTTCACTTTGATATACATACATGATTGAATAGAAAAATAAAAGGGAGAGAAGAGACACATCTTCCTCACAGAAGAATCCTAAGTAACTTATGTAGACGCTCTCCCCCGCAAGAGGAGCACCATTCCCCAGACCCCTCCCTTGAGCGTGGCCTGGCCCAAATGACTCAGAGCCAAGAATAGAGCATGAAAGGGAGAATCAGCAAGGCTACAGGGAGAAGCCGGCTGGCACCATCTCAATGCGTGATGAAGGTTGGCATCATCCTGATGTGTGAGTGTCAGGCACCTCCCCGCTGGGGTCTTCCCAAAGCCTGTCACCCGAGACTATGATGAGAACATGTCAGACAAACCCAGACTGGAGCACATCCCCAAAACCATCACAGTCTTGCAAAACAAGGGAAGACAGGAACTGTTGCAGACCAGACTGGGGAGAAGTGACAGCGAACCGCACAGTGGTGTCCAGAGAGGGTGCGGATGGCAAAGCCAGGGGAATCCGAAAGCCGTCTGCAGTTATTCTGGGCGGACCAACGTCGGCTCCTTCATTTTGGCAAATGTACCATGGAAACATAAAATGTTAACCACGGGAAGAACTATGGGAAGGGCACCCAGAACTCTGCAGTCTGCAACTGTTGTATAGACCCAAGCCTGTTCAAAAAAAACAAGCTTGCTTTTAAAAGATGTAAGTCAAAACCGTGGAGACTGTAAAGAGATAAAGATGGTGGCTGCCAGGGCCGTGGGAGGAGGGGGGGTGAGCAGGCGGGGCACAGAGGGTTTCGGGCAGTGAGACCACTCCGTGTGACCCTGTCACGGTGGGTACGTGTCCTCACACATTCGTGCAAACCCACAGAGCGTGCACCACCAGCAGCGACCCTGATGTAGACTGTGGACTCTGGGGGATGATGGCGTGTCCACGCGGGCTCATCGATGGTGACAAATGCACCGTCCGGGGGGGATGCTGGTAGCGGGGGAGGGAGGCACGCAGGAAACCTCTGCACCTTCTTCTCAGTTTTGCTGTGAACCAAAAACTGCTCTAAAAATATAAAGTCTACCCCCCCCAAAAATTACATGGCTTTAAGAAATACCTTCTTTCCCATGAACTATAATTTCTAAACAAAAATGACTATTTAAACTAGAAAATAAGCAAGTCCTGTTTCATTAAATAAAGGCCAAATTTAGGAAAATCCGTGTGTGTCTCCCCTTGCCAAGTTGTTTGGGAAACACTGCTCCGCTCTGCAGTAATGACAAACGCAGCTAAAGTTCACCTGCACAGCAGAGAAGGTAAAAATACTTTTAAAAATTCTTGCTGACACTCACTTTACCTACTATAAAAGCCTGCTCAGCTGGCTGGCATTATTAGGGACATATTTAAATTTCAGGGTTTCGTTTACGACCTTAGGAAAAGATAGCAGAATCTCATCAAGTTTGGATTGGCCCTAATGAGAGATACATAAAAATGTTCTGAACTACCAAAGCTTTTTTCTGATAAAAGCAGTATGTTTAATATAAAACTAAAATATTGAGGTAGGAATTTGACGCCCAAGGAATTTCAGCCTGTTCCCAAAAAGGGAAGAAAGAGTTCAAAGAAAGGCTATGTTCAGTCATACATTTTGTTGAACTTCACTGAGAGACCCAGAGTCAGCCAATTTCCATGTGCTTCCACGGCTACTGCTCTGATCACTTCCAGTGATGCCTCTCTTCCTTCTGACACCCCGGACCAGTTACTTAGCACACTGAAAAGGACCATGGCCATCCACACGTCCTGTTTTCCTCCACGGAGACTTTTAGATCCGTGCTCAGAACATCTCTAAGCCCGCACGAGATGCACACCTTCTCAGGAGTGATGGTCGTGTGGGCCGCTGTCCCAGCCAGCCTCGGGGGCGCCACCAAGCCCGGCCGGGTAAATACTGTGCGTGTGATCTGCACCCCCCGCCCCCCCGTCTCCGGATTGCACGCTCGCGTGCCCCTGGCTGTGCCACCACATGCCGATCCGCAACGGAGCCCGGAAAAGCAGCAGATGGGGTCGGGTACAGCTTGATACAGGAGAACCACACCAATTGCCTTTATCAAGTTTTATTCGTCTACAGCGAGAGAAAACGGGAGTGCAACCAGACAACACACGCGTGCAGGGCTCTACAGCCAGGATTCCGGAGCCGCTAGGCTGTCTGCCCCACACGCCGCAACCACCAGTGTGCTGGGGCCTTTGCGTCCTGGGCCAGCAGCCACGGAAATCCAAGCGGGCACCTTGCAACCCACCCTCCGCTGGTATCCGCAGACGTTGTTCTCGCCTGGTGCAAACAAGCTGAGCTTTCGCCCTTAGAGGGACATAAGAGAATAACAACCAAGTGCCAAAAGTAAAAGCGTTAACGCAGGCTGGACCGTCGGCGCACGTGACCTCACTCACGGCCACCCGTCTGAACCAGCACACCGCCCTCGGTGGCCTTCCCGCCCGGCAGCAGCTCCTTCACTGGGCCAGCACGGAGGCCGAGGCCGGGATGAGCTTTGGCTTCGCCTGCTGGGGCGGCGAGATGTCTGGGATCTTCTCCCCGTGTTTGTACACGCTGATGGTGAGGTCGATCTTCTCACCTCCGTGCTTGTTCTTGACGTGCATGCTGTACTTGCCCGAATCCTCAGAGGTCACGCCCTTGATGGCCATGCTGACGTACTTGCCCTGCTCCACCTTGACTGAGAAGTGCTCGCTGAGCTCGATGTCCTTGTCATTCTTGAACCACACCACTTCGGGGTCAGGGCTTCCAAACACGGTGCAGGTCAGGTTCAAGGTCTTTGGGGGGGAGGGGTGAGCAGAGAAGGGAGGGTTAGAAACACGGGAGTCATACTGCCTCTCCCAAGGGGATGGGTCAGCGAAGTGTCTATCCACCCCACATATAGCTCAGTTAGTCAAGAGGCTCTTTCTGTGCGTAAGCGCCAAGCTAGACATGAGGGATCCAAAGACAGCAGGATGCAAACAAGCTCACAGCCTCATGGGCAGCTCGTGAGAAAAATCAATGATAATTTTTTTCTATTTATTCTCAGTCTTAATCCATGGCCGATGTCAATTAAAGAATGTAGAGGGAATTAAACTCTACATTTTACAGGAGATGTATTTAGCCTGTTTCCAAATTTCCTTTGTATTCAAACTCACAGATCCATTTTGCCAGTTCCTCTGGCAAATCCAGAGAAGATATTGTCTTAAAAGTGGTAAATCAGATGGAGCAAACGCACTGTGACGCCCAGGACCGTGTGCTCAGCCCACGAGACCATGGAGCTGTTGCTTACACCTCGGTCCATCCTTGTTGTGAGACCCATGACGACTCCAGCTCAGGAACTCTCTAGGCTTTCCTTAGTTGCTAAAGAAAAGGCCTGTACATTTTAGTATTTTGGCCTAATGACATTCTCTCAAGTGTCTATGAACCCTGGACATTGAGTACGAACGGCTGAAGATCGCTAGAGGTAGCAACTAGATGTCAGTAACTCCACTGACCGGCCACAAACTAAACCTCCACTTAGCCGTTTCCATTATAAATTCCAAAGTGACCCTGACAACTGAGCAGAGATGCTTTTCATTTCTTACTTGACGCAGGTGGTTTCCGCCTTCCTACAGGGCGTGGCCAGCCTGCTCCCTGTGCAGTTACTGCTGCCAAGGGCCCAGGACCGGGTGGACGCCCAGGGCCTGGAACCCACAGCTGCCACACACCTGCTCTGTGATGCCTGAATCATGCACCTTGTCCCCATGCTCCTAAAGCTGCTGTTTGTGGGTCCAGAAGAGTAAACTCTTCCATCCTTTGATAACGTAAGTGTTACCAGAAGCAGCCTAAGACACGCATCATGGTGGGTGGGGAGCAACCTGTCCTCTGGGGGCTGAGCAACATGCAATCCCCTCCCCAGGCTCCCCAGGCTAGGTACTATGGGGGGGGGGGACTGCACTGCACTGCCAAAACCCCGTGCCGTCCTAACTCCGTGTCCTGCTGTGTGCTCTTACCTTGCCCTCCATTATGGTCACAACGTCAGGTAAGCCACCAATCACCTTGCCACGATCTGCAACATGAAGGTGACTCGGTTCAGAAAACTACCCACGGGGACGTTTGTACAGAGCAGGCCCCATGCTGAGCACACGTGGATACAAGCCGACACAGGGAGGGGCTCCCGCTACTGTGTATATAAAGTGGGGGGCTCAGGAGGAGTCTCAGGTCCTGTGCAGGGATGGCTGTGAACGCCCTCCAGGGAAGGAGGGACGTGCGTGAGCTCACCAAAGGCTCCACGCAGGGAACCTGATACAGCTAAATGCATCCTGGAAGGGAGAGGGGTCCTGTGCGTCTGGAGGGCAGAGCTTTCTAAGGGCATTGGACCCTACAGGAGTCTATTTTCTGTATATTATGCTTTGACATCCTAGAAACCTTCCTGGCTAAGGAGATGGCCCCTCCTGGGGTAGCCAATTCTCAGAGAGAGCAAAGGGCCCAGCCTGTGAGAGGCCAACCAGCCTACCCGGAGCGAGGATGCCTCCACCGATCCTCACCCAGGAGGCAACGCCCCTCCGAGCTGCCTCCCCCACCTGCCCCTGCACCTGGGAGCAATATTCCTCTACCTTGATCCTCCGAGGGCCTGGTGCCACACATCTGCGGGCCACCCCTACGGACCAAAGCCCAGTGAAATAATTCAAATGAGCCAGTCCTAGATCATTTACCACAGCCCGCCTACCTGTCCCAAGGAAACGCCAACAAAGGCCATGGTCTAAGCACACCCTTCACTCCTGCCTCTACCTCCTGACCCGGTGCTTCCCCAGGTGGCTCTGGGCGGCATGCCTCCCTTCGCTCGGACCGGCGAGACTGATACGCTGACTTGCTGAGCCTCCGCTCTGCGTCCTCTACCTATGGCCACACCTGCCTGAGCATCTCATAAAAGAACACGGAGCAAGAGGGCAGAGGGAAGAAGGGAGAAAGGAGACCCCAGACGTAACAAGGAGCCAAAGTGGAAGGCCAGGCTGGGCTGGGTGGCACAGGATGTGTTGGCAGGATCGGGAATGTGGGTGTTGGGAGTCATGGAAGCTTCTCCAATCTGGGCGAGCAGGTTTGCTATTTACCATTTAACACACAACATTAACACCCTGAAGTGTGGGCCCTTTGGCCCCACGCAAAATAGTAAGTGGTGCTCGTTATAATGTAACATGTACTTACTCTTCTCTGCAAAAGCAGCGGCCCTAAAAATCAATGGGAGCAGAGAGAATAAAAAGACAGTCGTGAGAAAACGGGACCACAACAAGCATCACACATTTCGGAGCTTTGCTGGACACGAAAGCGAAAGGAAGGAGGAAGGAGGACACGTGTTCTTACAAGAACGTCCCCCCTGCCGCTGCTGAGGGCCGTGGTGGGTTGCCCCGTCTCTCGGCGGGTGAAACCCACAGAAAAACTCGGGGTTCGAGCGTGAGGTTGGAGAGATTTCTTTTTTCACCAAATTCACCAGATTGCACTGGAGATTTCTAGATATTTTTGAAAACACTGACTTATCTTAGCCGTCCGTTCCTCCGTTCCACACACATTTCCTGAATAACCTAGTATGGCCAGTGACTGCTCTCCTTTTTGGATACTCCAAAATTCAGATCCACGTTTAGAAATCTCGAGGGATTCTTTCAAAAGTTGCTCGGAACAATGGGGTATTATTCAGCACTAAAAATAAATGAGCCTTCAAGCCACACAAAGGCAGGGAGGAACCCTAAATGCAGATCAGTACATGAAAGACACCTGTCTGAAAGTCTACACGCTGCAGGATTGCAAGCCCAGGACGTGCTGGGGGAAAGCCAAACCATGGAGCCAGGGAAAAGGACCAGGGTCAGTGGGTGACAGAGGACAGGGGATGGAGGTGTGAACAGGGAGCACAGAGGGTTTTAGGGCAGTGAATATGCTTTGTGTGATCCTACAGTGGTGGACACGGGTCATCATACACTTGTCCAAACCCACAGAATGGACGACACCCGGAGGGAACCCTGAGGTCCCCCGCAGACTGTGGGTGAGGACGTGTCCCTGTGGGGTCATCGCTGGTGACAAATGCACCGTCTGGTGAGGGTGCTGGGGTCAGGCCATGCATGGGGCGGGCAGGGTGTACACGGGACATCTCTGCACCTTCGTCTCAATTTTGCTATGATAAAATTGCTCGAAAAAAATAAAGTCTTTAAAAAGAACCCAAAAATATAACCTTAAAAAAATCATTCTGTATATTCTGTTGCCATAATTATAACTATTTCAGAAACCTGTCATTTTCATCATTTAAAGCAACCCAGGGTTATGATGACTCTAGACAGTTAGTTTATAAAAACATGTACAGTTTAGAAGGATGCCTGCCCTATGCACACTGAACTGCATCAACTGTCATTTTTATGTGGGCACCGGGGGCCCCCATGTTCCCACACTCCGCCCAGCGGCCCTCCGGGGACAGACCATCATGCAGACATGTAAATCCGTGCAGACATGCAAATCTTACTTCAGCTGCTGGAATTCTGCCAAGGCTTCATCGAACGCTGTAAGGAAATGTTTCATACGGTTTAATGGTTTCGGTGTGTTTGGCTTTTCCCTCACTCACTCAGGTGCTTTACCCGTGAACTGGCTTAATGAAAATGGACAAACAGCCAAAGGAATAAACTGATTATCCAGAAATAATTTTCTCTGAATGAAACTCATAAAATCAGAGCATTTCCTGGTCTAGCACTGTCAATGGGTCACTGAACACAGAATCAGGAGGAGCTAAAGAATAATTATCTTACCCTGACCAGACAGGTCAAGTGAGCGCTGATGGTTATCTTTGCCGTCATAAATCTCGAAGGTATATTTTCCTTTGTCCTTCTCCGTGGGCTCACAGATCTGCAGCCAGGCCATCTCTTCATTGCCTCCAATCCTCATATGCTCACTAGATGCAATCTTGGCATCTCTTAAAAAAAAAAAAAAAAGTTAACAGAAACTCATCTCAACTTAGAACCTCATACTATACGCAAGATGGCCATGGGGCAACGGACACGTGTTTGGGTGGGGAGCCCCATCGGGCTCGCTAGTGCTCATGTCACAATAGATTTTTCTGGATATTATAAATTTATTAACTACATCAGTAGCTCAGATCTGAAAACCTTCTAAAATTGAACCTGATACCTAGTTTTTAAAGATACATTGTTATTAACATATGCTTGTTGGCTACAATGTAATAAACTCGAAAATGCTCTATATAGCGTGGCATTTTTTTACTCTCAAAAATCTTTTTCTAATGACCATATGATCCAGCAACCGGTGGATATAAGCCCCAAAGAACTGAAAGCAGGGATGCAAGTATCCACACCCATGTTCACAGCAGCATCATTCACAAGAGCCTGAAGATGACAGCACCCCAAGCGTCCACCACTGGATGAATGAAGAATATGCCAGGTACATATACAATGCAACAGTGTTCGGGCCAAAAAAGGGAGGGAATTTTGACACCTGCTACAACATGGGTGGACTTGGGTGACATTACATTCTGCTGAGTGAGAGAAGTCACTCACAAAAACACAAGGACTAACAATTCTACAGCGAGGCTCCTGGAGTAGTCAAGTTCACAGAGACAGAGAGTGGGATGGTGCCAGCCAGGGGCTGGGAAGAGGGTAATGGGGAGTTAGTGTATCCCGGGGGCGCCAGCGCTCAGACCTACTCATTCCCATGCACAAATAGAAAATTCAACTGTACATAGTGATTCTCAGTTCTGCAGAGAGAAACACTCTTTCAAAGAAAATATCCTATGCTGTGGGTTGGGCAATCAGTCCCAAGCCTGAAACGCTAGGGACAGTGAGGAGCCCACGTGTGCAAACACCCCAACATAAACGGACAGCAACACGCAACACGAACATCACAGCCGGATGAAGAAGGGCCTTCTTCACGCCTTGTACGCACTGACAATCGGCATTTGGATAGACCAGCTGGCAAATCATCCATCGTAGGCCAGTGGGGAACTAAGCCCGCCCTAACAGCTTATGGACTAACGCACCTCATCCAAGTAAACAGCAGCTAACGTGTATGGAGAGCCTCTTCCAGAGTAAGGAGACACCTTCTTTCCAACACGAACGGCCCCGGCCGTCTGTCACGCCCCACTCCATCTGCTACAGCTGTTCCTGAGGGTCAGCCTTAAACCCTGCCAGACGCAGACCCGACCACATAGCACCAACACGGCTGTCTGCGCTCACTAAGCACACAGAGTCTCCCCGGCGCGGCGGGGATTTTAGCGTGAGCCACGCCATGAATAAGGCCCTCCCTCCACCCATCCCAGCACACTAGGTCCCGTGCTGGGAGCAGCACCGCCCCCCTCCCTGCACTGACAAGATATTTGGGATTTGCAGTTCGCTCCCTGCTCTGCTGGGAAGGGGTGACCTGGACCATGCCGGGGATTTGCATTCTGCCTCGAAGGCTGTGCCCTGACAGCTCGGGGAGAAGGACTGGCTGAGTCCGCTCTGTGCACGAGCAGGCGGCTCAGAGTTTCCTGAAGAGGCAGCCCCGCATATGGCAGGCCCGGGGGGGTTCCCCTGTGCCACGTGCTCTGTGGGCCTTAGGGCTGGAGAGGTGCTCTTCTTTATTTCCATGAATTCAAACACATCGTCCTCAAAGAGGAAAACTGCTGTGTTCTGGACACACAGATAAAGATGGCCAGCCGTCTGCTTCCCCTGAGTGCGTGCAAGAGACAGACGGACAGGAACAGAGAGTCCAGAGCGGCTTCAGTGGGGCACGGCTGGAAGCCCATGAGCTTCGGGGCCGTGAAGGAAAGTGATTGGAGTTTGCATGTTATCAGCCACATCGGACCCAGCTTTCCTCAACGCCTGAAACTCGTGCGGCTCCAGGATCGCTGGAAAAATGCTCTGGGAAACAGTGACCATTTCAGCCTCCGAGGAGCTTACGTTCTGTTGAAATACGTCCCGTTCTGATGGGGATCTGTCCACAAAATCAGCAGGCCGCTCGGAGGAGACAACAACACGGCTTTCTTCTGTCTCAGCCTTCTGTGCTCCAACCATACACCCAAGCAAGCCTCGCAGGGCAGCTCTAGGTAGGTACAGACGTCCTCCTGCCTTCGATGCATTGAACACCACCTGTCCAGCAGCAGAGACGGATGGACACACTGCCAACCACCGCAGCTCCCACTCCACAGCGACTGGGCTGTTTGCCATTCGAGTCTGACTTACAGAAAGCAATCCTCCACGGCCTTGATGGTGTCTTTTGGTGAAGACCATCCACGTCCACACAACGTCACTCAGAGGTGAGGAAGGGTAAAAGCCACTGCGGCGGGGGGTCACGAGCTCCCAGTCACACAACAGCCTGTGTGCTGCTCCCCTGGGGCCCCACGTGTTCCTGGCCACAGCTACGTGTTCCTCGGCTCCAGCTCTGGCTGCAGAGACTCTCGCTCCCTGAGCCAGGGATGCCACAGTTCAGCAGCAGTGATCCCGCTCCCTCCCGGAGCCCCAGCTCCAGAAAGAACCCATTGCCTTAGGACAGGGATGTGCCTTCATCCCTAATCCAGGCTGAGCTGCAGGATTGAGCTCTGAGTCAGCTTCTCCCAGAGCCCCACATTTTCTTGGGCCACATGCTAGTTCTGTTCCCCGGATACCAGTGAAACCCCTGGCAGGACAGGGCCACACACTGTTCCACCTGCCCAGGACAAATTCCAGCCTCCAGCCCCCTCCCCGGAGTCAACATAGCTCCCCAGGCCCACGCCCTCTCCAGCTGCTTCCCATTGAATTCGACAATGTTCAAGAAGACATTTCTGCAAAGAAGACAGCCAAATGGCCAACAGACACATGAAAACGTGCTCAGCATCGCTCAGCATCAGGGAAATCCAAATCAAAACCTCAATGAGATATCACCTCACACCAGTCAGAATGACTAAAATTAACAAGTCAGGTTGACAGATGTTGGCGGGGATGTGGAGAAAGAGGAACCCTCCTACACTGTTGGTGGGAATGCAAGCTGGTGCAGCCACTCTGGAAAACTGTATGGAGGTTCCTCAAAAAGTTGAAAATAGAGCTACCATATGATCCAACAATTGCACTACTGGGTATTTACCCCAAAGATACAAAGGTAGGGATCCGAAGGGATACGTGCACCCCGATGTTTATAGCATTAATGTCCACAATAGCCAAACTGTGGAAAGAGCCAAGATGTCTATCTACAGATGAATGGATAAAGAAGATGTGGTATATATATACAATGGAATATTATGCAGCCATCAAAAGGAATGAGATCTTGCCATTTGCTACAATGTGGATGGAACTGGAGGGTATTACGCAGGTGAAATAAGTGAATCAGAGAATGTTGTGCAGAAGAGATGTGCAAAATCTCAATGTATTGCCCCCAGATACTTACTAATTACAAAGGGAAAGCTAGTGACGTTGCAGGGGACAGACCTGGGAAGCCACCTGTCAGCCAGGTGAGAACTATGTCAGCATCACTTCCACTGCACTCTGACCACAAAGGAACACCTTCGATCTCATCATGGGAAAGCACTAGATAAACCCAAGTGGACAGCCACTCTGTAAAGCACGGGACCAGAACGCTCAGGGGGCACCCAGTTCATAAAAGACAAGGAAGGACAGACTGAGGAGCTGCCCCAGATTCAAGGACACTGAGGAGCCAGGACGGTTAATGTACAGTGGCATCCTGGAAAATGGGCACAACGTGCATTAGGTCTGCAGCTCAGTGTGGAGGGCCATGTCACCGTTCACCTCCCGGTTTTTCTCCCGGGAAGCCAGGCGAAAGCCACACAGGAACTCTCTGTACTGCTTTTGCAACTTTCCTATAAGCCTAAAGTATTTTGTATCTTACAATGAAAGATTTTAAATTATGATATGTTAAAACAAGTAGTTGGAAGGGACACGGGTGCAAAAGTCTAAAAACTAAGTCAAAGATGGGCCAGCCAAGGCTGCTTTTCCAAGAGACCTGAGGTGTAAACATGGATGTGTTGTCCCAGTAGGAAAGTAACAGTTTGCTCCTATCACACTGGTCAGATGTTCACGTGACCTCCATCCGGATTCTGCCTCCCCGTTAGAGGACAAACATAGATATCAGCAATAATCCCCCAAAGTCAGGAGGTATCTGCATCTGGCTGGAGGAGGTGGTCCTGAGGAACGCCAGCCACCTGCAAGGGTCCCACAAAACAACACAGCCTGCAAGGTGTTTAAACTACCCAGCAAGTTTTACTACTGCCCCCGTGATAGCCAAAATCATGAACACTGGCCGCCCCATGCTTCCGGACACGTGCGTGAGCGGACGGACCGGGAAGCGTCCACTTGGGCATCTGTTCCAGGCGAGGGTCCCCGGGGACCAAGGTGCCATCCCAACACCCTGCTCAGCTCTTCCCACCTCGTGACATGCCGAGTGACCTCAGACATGCTGGTCCACTAGATTTCAAGGGCACCTCCGTGGGAGAAATTTCCCCCCAGCTGAATTAGAACACACATTGTGAGACTTGAGGCAGCGGGGGTTTTTTGCTTGAGATTTCCTTGGTGGCGGGGACGCGGCTAAGGCTCCAGGGGTCAGCACCTGAGCAATCTGTGCTCTGGATGACGTACGAATTTCACCTCTGAGCAGGAGGACACAATCCTTTTTCAGAAGAGCAGTTCTGCTGAGTGTCACTCTCATTCTGAAGAGGCTTGCAGCCCTTTCCTTGGAGCGGCGCTTTCGCCCACCTGGATGGATTCCTCAGCATTTTTACCCAAAGAACAACTGTCCCTGCTTATGCTCGCACTTCTCCAAATCCTCATCATCCTCTGTCAATCCCGTGCCGCCTACTGACTCAAACTATTCAGATGTCCACCATCAAGTCTGCACCCGTGATGTCCCTGGGCCGCCCTGTGTCTGTCATGAGTCTCTGAGGCAGATTTTATTTCATATTCTCCTCTATTTTTCTGTTTCCACAAGAACTTATTTAATAGTCGAATACTGAAATACACCAAACATTATATCTGCAACTGTATCTGCAAGATACAGTGTAATATCGTTCAATAGTCCAGTAGGATAGAAGTCCAAGTTATATTTTAGTCCTAAAAGTGCTCAAAAAAGACTTGGTTGGTTGTGGAGCATATTCTGTTTGGAGAAGAGAAAACGTACAAACGAGGCCACTTTCAGGCCCACGGAGGTCTCCAACGCCGCCACCTTCTCTGCCGGGCTCTCGCGACCTTTCCATCTGACGCCACTTTATCCATGAGTCACACACCTGCTCTGAGCCCTGACTTCTCCGTCTGTCTGTCTGTCTGTTTGCCTGTCCATCATCAAGCCCCCACAAGCCTGACACCCCTGAGCAGGGTACTGGTTAGAGTGAGACTAACTAGTATTTAGATCCCTGCCCTTCCACTCACTAGTTGTGGGACTTGGAACTAACCGATCATGTTCCTCTGCCTAAACCTCAGTTTCTACATCCATAAAAGTGGGTGTTAGTGCCTAATTCAGGGCTTTGGTGAAATCATGTGTGTAAAGCGTTTAATGCAAAGCGGCTGCTACTCTTACATAGATCTCATGTTAGTGCTGGCACTGATCCGTCCACGTCCTCGTGTGTGTGTGCGCGTGCATTCATGTAGGTGTGTGTGTCCACACGGGTGTGAGTGTGCCCACGCAGGTGTGTGTGGCACACAGGGGTGCATTCATGTAGGTGTGTGTGTGTCCACACGGGTGTGCACATGTCCACGTGGGTGTGTGCACTGCACGTTCACGCAGGTGTGCATTCATGTAGGTGTGTATGTGCCCACGCGGGTGTGTGCGTGTCCAGCGGGTGTGTGCAGCACACGTTCACGCAGGTTGCATTCATGTAGGTGTGTGTGTGTCCACGCGGGTGTGCGTGTGTCCACCGGGTGTCTGCAGTGCACGTTCACGCAGGTGTGCATTCATGTAGGTGTGTGTGTCCTCACGGGTGTGTGTCCACGCGGGTGTGTGCGGCACACGTTCATGCAGGGTACATTCATGTAGGTGTGTGTGTGTCCACACGGGTGTGCGCATGTCCATGGGGGTGTGTGCGCCACACATTCACGCAGGTGTGCATTCATGTAGGTGTGTGTGTGTCCACGCGGGTGTGCGCGTGTCCACCGGGTGTGTGCGGCGCACGTTCACGCAGGTGTGCATTCATGTAGGTGTGTGTCCATGCAGGTATACACGTGTCCACGTGGGTATGTGCAGCAGCACACGTTCGCACAGGTGTGCATTCATGTAGGTGTGTGTGTCCACACGGTGTGTCCACACGGGTGTGTGCGGCACACGTTCACGCAGGGGTACACTCATGTAGGTGTGTGTGTGTCCACACAGGTGTGCGCGTGTCCACGCGGGTATGTGCGCCACACGTTCACGCAGGTGTGCATTCATTTAGGTGTGTGTGTGTCCACGCGGGTGTGCGCGTGTCCAGTGGGTGTGTGTGGTGCACGTTCACGCAGGTGTGCATTCATGTAGGTGTGTGTGTCCACGCGGGTGTGCGCGTGTTCACGCGGGTGTGTGCGGCACACGTTCACGCAGGTGTGCATTCATGTAGGTGTGTGTGTGTCCACGC
>NC_058404.1:1704328-1746653 GCF_002201575.2 Neomonachus schauinslandi | reverse complement strand
AGCACACGTTCATGCAGGTGTGCATTCATGTAGGTGTCTGTGTCCACACGGGTGTGCGCGTGTCCATGCGGGTGTGTGCAGTGCACGTTCATGCAGGTGTGCATTCACGTAGGTGTGTGTAGGTCCACACGGGTGTGCGCGTGTCCACGCGGGTGTGTGCAGCGCACGTTCATGCAGGTGTGCACTCATGTAGGTGTATGTGTGTCCACACGGGTGTGTGCAGCACACGTTCATGCTGGTATGCATTGCATTCATGTAGGTGTGTGTGTCCATGAGGGTTTGAGTGTGCATTCATGTGGGTGTGAACAATGTGTGTTCACACAGGTGTGTGCGGTGCACGTTCACACAGGTGTGCATTCATGTAGGTGTGTGCCCTCACGTGGGTGTGTGGGGTGATCGTTCATGCAGGTGTGAGTGTGCTCACGCAGGTGTGTGTGATGTGCATTCACACAGGTGTGCACGTGCGTTCATATAGGTGTGTGCATCCATGCAGGTGTGCGTGTGCTCACACAGATGTGAGTACCGTGTGTTCACACAAGTATGTGCAGTGTGTATTCATGCTGGTGTGTGTGGTGTGCATCTCGCAGGCGTGTGTGGTGCGCATTCACACAGATGTCTGCAGTGTGTATTCATGTAGGTGCATGTGCGCTCGCACAGGTGTGTGTGTTCACACAGCTGTGAGTGTGCTCACATGGATGAGCGGTGTGCATTCACGCAGGCGTGGATGTGCGTTCACACTGATGTGTGTTCATGCATGTGTGTGCAGTGCACGTCTGATCTCTGCACCCCCAGCACCTGGTGCAGAGCCTGCCACTCGCTGGGAGAAGAGTGGAGGAAGGAGCATCCTCTCCCCGGGATGGACAGCTTTACAAGGGAGTAGAAGACACACCTCACAAGCACACAGGACCTACTGCAGGACAGCATGCCGTACAGAACAAAATAGCAAAGGAAAGGAAGTCATTAATTCTCCTTTTCCAGGAAGGCCTGATTCAGCTAGAGACACAGATTTACCCATTTGTCTAAGAAAATATATCCTTACAAAAAATTGTATCACAAAAATACACCAGAGTTTCCATCTTTACGGCTCCTGTAATCGGGGCCCTTGACAACAAGACTCTGCCTCTAATGTGCAGACCCTTCCCGCAGGATCTGTAATGACCCCTCCTCCTACTGGATTCCACACTGTTAAAAACACAGAGCCAGAAGATGCCCCACGCAGATGCACTGAGACTCCAAAACTTCTTATTTTGGGTTTCCAAATAAAACATTGGAAACAAAAGCATAGCTCATCAGGATTTAAATGGGAAAGACCCCAAGAATATTTATCCTTTTAGCACTTCACACTTTACCCACAAATACATGCACCTAGACAAATAATGCTTTTAAAAGTGAAATAGCCATAACCACAGAATTTGCCTTCTGAAGTGTTAGAGAAATATAATATCCAAAGGCATGATGTGGACGCTATGGGCTATGATTCACTGAGGAGCTTAAGATGTTGCTATCCTCACATCACTGGAAATATGGGCTAAGAATGTTGCCTGTGTCCTCAGGTCAGAGTAGAGATGGACCAGAAGGTGCGTGCCCTGCCCCTCTGCCCCAGCCGGAGCTCCCTCCTCCGCGGCTCTGGGGGGTCCCGGACCGCAGTCCTGTTTGCTCAGAGCCCTGCAGCTCTGAGCAGCTACTTTAGGGATACCCTTGGGGTGTGGGTTTGAAAGAGCCAGACCGCAGGGGCTGGGACACAGGGCCTCGCCGTGCCGTGACTATGACAGAAGTCTCGGGTGCTTTGGGAATGAACCCCACTCACCTGAAGAAGCAGCAGAGCAAGCAACGTGAGACACAGAAAACCTGCTGTTCATACAGGGCCTCGTCTTTTCCTTTCCTCTTTTAACTCTGGGCTTATTTTGGCCCTTTTCTTCTTGATCAAGCTAGTGAGACTCTGACAGACTGGAAATTGGGAGTGTGGTCTCTACGTATTATTTTTCCTTTAGCTGCCTGCTAGACTGCCGATAAAATGGGTGTCACCCCATTTGGTAAAGCCCAGACGTTGCAGAAATGTGACTCTGGCACCTTCAGGCATTTCTTTATCTTTGCCCTCCTGGAGGTCCTCCCTATTGCCACCATGTCCCCTGCCCGGGCCAAGGCTTTCAAGACGATGGGCAGCTCCATGACACGCAGCCAGGAGCATGGCGACCAGCTGTATGTGTTGGGCACTGCTCCCTCTGTGGCCACCGTCGATCACACTTATACTTACTTGTGATACCAGTTCACTTTCATTTCCTTGGTAAAATACTTCATGAAACACTGAAGTCTTATTCCTTCTTCGGTGCAGAGTACCTTTAGTGGAGAAGCAGATGCCCCTGCAGAAAACAAAACAAACTCAGACCAAGAAAAGCGGTATGCGTGCCGTGAGAACGCAAAGGGGCAACCGCAGGTGTCTCTGCTCTGTCCCACGGTAAACACAGCCGCCCATGTGTATGTTCCATGCACGCATTCTTCTAACCTTCCCCACGCCATATTCCTTCACTCCATAAGCATCTGCCAATGCCACATGTATGTGAAAATCTCTTTGCTGACCACTGTAAATGACATGTAACTTTAGGAAAAAGCTCAACATCTGCCCCTTGGCAGCTTAGCTTAAGAAGAGGAGGAAAATCCTTGCAAACAGCACAGTAACACAGTAAACTCTGCATTAATTGATCTGGAACTTAAGTATCGTGGAAGATCAGCAAAAGGGAGAGGATGAGTCAGCAGAAATGATCCAGGAAGGAGTCAAGGAGATGAAAGGCTACAGTCCATCCTCTGAGATGAGCGAAGACTGGATAAGAAAACAGGAGAAGCCACAGGCAGTAAGAAAACCCTAGGAAATGAGAACTTATTTCGTGTGTCTGGAGTAGGAACTCAGCCTGACTGGATTGGGGCAGGTGGTCCGGGGGAGGCGAGGGGTCAGGAGACGGGAAGCTACTGAGCAGCCTCTTACTTCGGCAAAAGCTCTGAGCTCGAGGCAGAGATTGTTATTAGATATGTAACTTCAGAGCATTTACATGAACTCAGTACTCCAGCACCTAGAAGATACTATTTATAGAATCAGCAAAATGAAAGAAAATGATGTGATTAAAACCACTGAGGAGGGTGCGGTGCAAAAGGGACTTCTGAACGCACCATCTGCTAACTGGTAAGCCGCCCGGAGACTTCTATCACGAATCCTCAAGATACCCATATATTCCACAGTCCTCGTACTTCTGGGAGCTCACTCGAAGGAAATAGTCCCAAATACTGAAATCAGCCTCTCTTTGTCCAATGAGGTACATTGCGTAGTTATTTAAAATAATGAACAATGGTTGCTATCCCCGTAAGGAAGACTTTAAACCACAGCACGTAATTATGAAACACCACGTAATTATAAGAAATTGTAGACACAGTATTGATATAAAACGTGGATGATTATCATAAAATATGTGGCGACAAAAAAAACCCCAAGAAATAAGGTGCATTTATGACTTTATGTAAAGAGATAGAAACCAAAATAAAAATGGCCATGACTCTGGTGTTCTTTGGTTTCCATTTACTCTCACATGAGCACACGTAACGGAAGACCATCCAACAAACACAGAGTGAAAACCACTTTCCCTGACGGAGTGATTGGAAGAACCCCCGAGATGGTGTCTGTGAGCCTGCTCAGGGCAGTGTCCCCACATCGCCTCCGTGACCTCGGCTCCTGCTGAAACTCACCCCTCCCCACAGAGACGTGAAGCACGCACACACCCGAACGCAAAGATGAGAGCCATGTCAGACTTTTCGAAGGCAGAGAGCAGGGGTGAGGGCAGGGAGCTGTGCGAGCAGAGGGCTAAATCAATGACCAGGCAGAGTGCAAGTCCCCAACGTGGGGCCCCAGGAGGGGTGGGGGATGGGGAGCGGCCAACAGGGAGGTCACTGGAACACCCACACGGGGTGCAGAGACACCCCATCACCTCCACCTCTCTGCGTCAGGGCGCCCCTGCCCCATACCTGAGACCTTGCCCTTCAGGGTGTGAAGGGCAGCAGCTCAGTGGTGGGGGGCAGGAGCTTGGCTGGGGAGAGCCGAGGCAGCTGGGTGGGCGTGCATGTGCTACGTGGCAGGCTCCCCCCCGCCTCACCTGCTCTGCTCACCTCCCACACGGCTGGCCCAGCCAGCCCCAGCAGGAAGCACACTGCTGGACAGAAGCAGCCGCGCTGCCAAGCTGATGGGCGCCTCCCCCGCGTCCCCCCAACACGGCTCCCGCAGCTCCACCAGCCTCTCACTTTGCTCGAACCTTAAATAGCCAGAGTGAGCGAACTCTGCAAAGGGTTCCTTGCACGGATGAGATGGAAGACCAGGAAGGAAAACCTGGAGGAAGAGGAGGAGGAGGGCCAGAGAGGACCCCGCTTCTCTTGAACCCAGGGCTGCACTTGATGCCGCTATGTACAGAGGCAGACCGTGACCACAGATGCCTCTCCGGGCGCCAGGGGACCACCATCAGTAAGGCGGAGGCCACTCAGGCACCCTTGCGCACCAGGTGGGACTTCTGTAAACCCACGTTTAGGGACGCCTGGGTGGCTCAGTCAGTTAAGCGTCTGCCTTCAGCTCAGGTCATGGTCCAGGGGCCTGGGATCGAGTCCCGCGTGGGGCTCCCTGCTCCGCGGGGAGCCTGCTTCTCCCTCTGCCTCTGCCTCTCTCTCTCTCTCTATCTCATGAATAAATAAATAAAATCTTTAAAAAAAAAAACACGTTTATAGAACATCCAGCACAGCCCTGAGACCGTGTTCTGCATCTTTGCTCCGGCCATTTCAGGAGACACTGTAAGTGCAATTCTGTCCGTTATCACTTACACCAAAATGAGGCTCTGTTAATTCTATGAAGCCGCTGGTTAGAGAGCAAGGGCTCATTTGAAACCTAGACAGAATACATTGCAATATTTGAGGCTTAAAAGTGTGACCTGCTGGACTCTATCCGCTACAGTGAGGTGTGGACTGCGAGGTGAGGACCACCCCCGACACGCCCAGGGCGCTGTGGGCATCGATCGGCAAGCCTTCTGGGAAGTGGACAGTGTGTCTCCCCCACGGAAAGGAGACACAAGGCAGCACACAGATGGATGAGTGTGGGAGTGTGTGGGAGTCAGGGAGTGTGTGAGTCTCTGTGCATGAGTATGAGTCTGTGAGTGTCTGTGTGTGCATGTGAGTGTGTGAGGGTGTATCTTCCTGAGTCTGTGCATGTGTGAGTCTGTATGTGAATCAATTAGTCTCTGTGTGAGTCTGAGTGAATCTGTGTGAGTGTGTGAGTGTGTGAGTCTGTGTGTGTGATTGTGTGTCAGTGTAAGTCTGTGAGTGTGAGTCTATATGTGAGTCTGAGTGAATCTGTGTGTGGGTCTGTGTGTGTGAGTCTGTGTATGAGTTGAGCCTGTATGAGACTTTGGATAAGCCTGTGAGTGTGAGTCTGTGTGGGGGTGTGTCTGTGTGCATGTGTAAGTCTGTGTGTATGTGTGTGAGTCTGCATGCGTGTGAGTGCGTGAGTCTGTGTGTGAGTTGTGAGTCTGCATGTATGTGAGTGTATGAGTCTGTGTGTGTCATTCTGCATGCATGTGAGTGTGAGTCTGTATGCGTGTATGAATCTATGTGTGAGTGTGAGTGTGAGTGCATGGGTGTGAGTCTAGTGCATGGGAGTGTGTGTGAACCTGTGAGTTGAGTCTGTATGAGTCTGTTTGTAAGACTGTGAATGTTTGTGTGTGTGTGCATTTGTGTGTGTGCATTTGTGTGTGTGTGTGAGTCTGCATGCATGTGAGTCTATGTGTGTGTGTGCATGTGTATGAGTCTGTGTGTGTTAGTCTATGTGTGAGTGTGTGTGTGTCTGTGTGCATGTGAGTGTGAGTCTGCATGCATGTGAGTGTGAGTCTATGTGTGAGTGTAAGTGTGTGAGTGTGAGTCTGCATGCCTGTGATTGTGGGTCTATGTGTGAGTACATGTGTATGACTATGAGTCTATGTGCATGTGAGTGTAAGTCTATGTGTGAGGGTGAGTATGTGAACGTGAGTCTGCATGCATGTGTGAGTCTGCATGCGAGTGTGGGTCTATGTGTGAGTGTGAGTCTGCGTGCATGAGAGCGTGGGTCTATGTGTGAGTATGAGTGTGTGAGTGTGAGTCTGTGTGCATGTGAGTGTGAGTCTGCATGCATGTGAGTGGGGGTCTAGGTGTGTGTGTGAGTCTGCGTGCATGTGTGAGTTTGCATGTGAGTGTGGGTCTATGTGTGTGAGTGTGTGAGTCTGTGTGCACGTGAGTGTGAATCTGCCTGCATGCAAGTGTGGGTCTATGTGTGAGTTTGTGAGTCTGCATGCATGTGAGTGTGGGTCTACGTGTGAGTGTGTGAGTGTGAGTCTGCATGCATGTGAGTGTGGGTCTACGTGTGAGTTTGTGAGTCTGCATGCATGTTAGTGTGGGTCTGTGTGAGTGTGGGTGTAGGTATATGTGTGAGTGTGTGAGTCTGCATGCATGTGAGTGTGGGTCTATATGTGAGTGTGAGTGTTTGAGTGTGTCTGCGTGCATGTGTGAGTCTGCATGCATGTGAGTGTGGGTCTATGTGTGAGTGTGTGTGAGTCTGCATGCATTTGAGTGTGGGTCTGTGTGAGTGTGTGAGTCTGCGTGCATGTGAGTGTGTGAGTATGCATGCATGTGAGTGTGGGTCTATGTGTGAGTGTGAGTGTGAGTCTGCATGCAAGTGTGGGTCTATGTGTGAGTGTGTGAGTGTGAGTCTGCGTGCATGTGAGTGAGTGTGCATGCTGGCACTACGGACACTCTCAGAGGAAGCTGGGGAGGCAGGTGCACAGTTGCCCCAAGGATGAGGGATGCAGGTGGCCCCTGCCAGGCCCAAGAACGGAGGCTCCCGCTTCCCGAGAGAGCGCAGAGGGACCCCAGCACACGGGGATGGTGATCTGTGATGGGCGCGCAGGCGCAGTGGGAACCCACACATGTTGCTCCAAGACCAAAGCAAGACTGACACCCAGGACGCTGAGACACCTGGGGTGGCCCAGAGATATCCCTGCAGCCTTCCAGGGGGCCGCTGCGAGGCCAGCCAGGCAGGAGGCAGGGCCCTGGGAGGGCAGGCTGGGGCCCCCGGACTCTGGCGCAGGGCGTGGGGGGCTGCAGGAAGCCTGGCGTGCTACCAAGACACGCACATCGGGCATCCAATGGCGCTCGCTGCTGCCCCTCGCATGCGGGGACGTGTTGTGTGTGGGGCCTCTTCAGAGGACAGAGGCTTCATGTGTGTGTGGCGGGCGGCCCCGAGTCTGTTCTCGGCACACGGTCCTCCCTGCGCCAGACCAGGGGAACAGCAGGAGAGCCACTTTGCACACACACGCTCACTTTTCCAGAACCACAGTCAGCGCCTCCATGGAACATGCCACAGGGTGCGTACCACGGAGCTATCCCACGGAGCGTGGGAGAGCAGCCGCTCCAGACAGCTCACCGGCCTCCACCAAGGGGCGCGGTGGCCGGGAAGCAGCGCTCGGTCCCTCAACCACCATCAAGGCTAAAACTCGCTTAAAACGCGGTCATGTTTCTCTGACCGAGCCGAAGTAGAAATGAGTAAAATCTACTTTGCAGCGCTACTTTGCGGAAGCATGAAAAATAAAGGTTTTCAGAAGAACGTCAGAAAGCCCCATGTGAGCCACAAGTAAGCTTGGCATTAGACATGTGTCACCACTGGTTAGAACCTGGACTCGGGGGCAGAGCACCCACAGCTGGGCCCCGTCCCCGCCCCCCAACACCAGCTCCGAAGATCTAAATTAGGGCCTCTCTAGAAAGCCCACAGTAATAAAATGTTGTCATTCTTAGCACAAAGCTCAACCCAAATAGGAGCTGTTGTTATTGAATTACTAACCCCTCTCTTCGTTCTCACGGCTGCTGTGGAAGGGGAAATGGAAAGGGAGAATGTATTTGCAAAGCTGAAAAAGGGTTTCATACACATGATGCAAAGCCAGAGGTTTAAAATTCATTATTGCCGTTCAGCACTGGTAATAAAGACGCTGAGAGCAATTATGGACAACGCAATCATCTAAATGAAGCTAAGGCAAATCGGAAGAAGTGGCTAATCAGGAGGTCTAAACTGAGGGTTTTTAAAATAAAATATAGATTCTAAATATAGTGCTGCAAACCCCTTTGGATCGCGTCAGGGAGCAGTGGGAGGGCTGCCCCAGCCGCCCCTTTGTAGGCTCAGTTCTTATCTCAGAAAATGGGGATTTCGGCACCACACATACCCTGGAAATCTGTAGGCATTTACTTACCACAGACTCTGCTCATTGCCAAAACCATGTCATCATATACTGAAAGGAAAAAGGGAAATGTACCGTTATGATGTATATTTTTATCAGAAGGCAGCATTTTCATGTTTAATTAAATTGATACAGGAAGTCGTGATGTTCATTTGAAAAATGAAACATTAAAATAGCAACATTTATCCATAAAGGCTCCTGTGGGTCATAAATCCCTCTTACCTGTTCACTTTTTATGCAAGGAACAAGGAAATCTTACTCCACATAAATCCAACTATACATTTAATTGAATCACTTCCCCTCTGTTTCAATCATTTTAACTACATTAGTAATGGGAGAAAATTTAGCTTATGATGATGGACTAAAATGACATTTCCTATAAACGCAAAATAACACCACGCATTTTTCCAAAACACTGAAGCAGGTCTGAATGGAAGTAAAGTACAGATTTATTTTCTTCTGCTGCATACTGCTAAGGAAAGAGCGCGTATCTTCCGGATATAGATGGATGCGCCTTCCTAGCACACTGCATCCTGATGGCAAAATGAATTTCTTTGGGGGAGGACAAAGGAGGTTTTATTTTTACCTTTGCCACCTATCTCAAGGACAGAGACATCTTGACCTCTCTCGTCTTTCAAGGTTGCCTTATATTCACCGAGGTCCTTCTTGGACAACTGCAAATAAAACATATCTTGTACGCATGTAAGATCAATGACAAGACAGAAAATGTAATAAATGTTAGATAATACACTCCCTTTGCAAACCATGGAAACTCAGGATTAAAAATGGGAGCTAATGCAGGGTTTACAAGTTATTTGAAAGACCTGTCTTAGTTTGACCTCCATCCTGCTCCATACAACACGGCATACCTTGGGTATGAGCAGCAGGCAGACTCCCTTCTCCAGATCCGGCAACGTTTCTGTTTCATACAGTACATCATCCTTCAGCCACTTGAAAACTGTCTCTTTCTTGGTGTTTGCAACCTACAAGGCCGAAATCTGATGGTTAGGATGTGAATCACTCCGGCTTTTAAGAAAAAAATTCTCTGGAGGGGATCCTTGGTGGCTCAGTCGTTAAGCGTCTGCCTTCGGCTCAGGTCATGATCTCAGGGTCCTGGGATCGAGTCCCGCATTGGGCTCCCTGCTCCGTGGGGAGTCTGCTGCTCCCTCTCCCACCTGCTTGTGCTCTCTCTCGCTATCTCTCTCTCTCTCTCTCTCAAATAAATGAAATCTTAAAAAAAAAAAGTCTCTGGATTTTAAATCACAGCCTTTTAAAAAAATATATCATCAATTTTTATTATAGCCTCAGACAGAAGCTCACGGAAAAGCTGTCAGTCCTAATAATGGCAAATACATTTCTAAATTCCAGCTTCTAAAATAATTAAGCCCTCACCATGGCACACAGAAGGACAAATCGTCCTAGCCCGTGAAATTAGATAGTGTGAGGAGCTTTTGATTTATATGAAATGTCAGTAATAAAAACAAGTTGTAGGCAGTGTATTTTAAATTTGTAAATAATGGGAAATATTCTTAGAGGGCTATAAGACTGGTCAGTGGCTGCTTTTTTGGCAGTATGACATTTCAGATGTATCTGTATAGAAGGGATAAAACCATAACACCAAATGAGCCCAATGAGAATGGGAACTTTCCTTCTAGTAAATTTCCTCACAATTCAGTCTGTAACATAAGCTCAGATTTGACACTAAGCTTTGCAGAATTCCAAAGATGAGGAAGCATTTTGATTCACACACCCTGATGTGTACATCCCACGGATGAGAAACAAGCCTGGTTCTTACGGATGGAACGAACTGGCCACAACAGACTATTTGAGATGGATGATTCTGCATTTATACCCCATACGGACTCAGCAGAAGTGATGTCAGTGACAAAGAAAATAAAATTACAAGTATTCAGACAGCATGACTGGTTCTGGTTGTGTCTTAGTTCACACAGGTCAGAACGCCCACACCGGCCCTGAGCCGGGGTCACCAGTGACCGCCCAGAGCACAGTCCCTGGACAGGAGGGATCCGGAACACGCTGCTCACACTTGCACCCCAGGACATGGCAGCATGTGTCCTAAAAACGAGCCTACAAACACTTGCTGAGTCCGTGGATGGAATGTCCCCCCCAGACCGGGAGGCAGGAGCTCCGTTCCCAAGGCAGGACCACGAGCTGGCAATCAATGGCGGATGGACTGTAGCCAGACAGACGACCTCCTTCCCCTGACACTTCAAGATCTTGGTGCCCATAACCCAGTGCCAGCCCAACCCTTACGTCCTTTACCTCAGTTCAGTGCTGCCTCCCTTTACTCTGGTTTTCCCAGAAGTTTTAAATCGTTGGTGCTTGAGTGCTAAAGACAACCCTTTCTGGTGAGCTCCAATCTCTGTCACCTGAAACAGACATCCTCCACTGGCCTCCTTGTCCCATAGCTTGGGGGTCCTTATGCCCCGCAAGGACCCACTGTCTTTCCTCTGTACTCTCTGCAATTTCTCCCTTATGCCCCGCAAGGACCCACTGTCTTTCCTCTGTACTCTCTGCAATTTCTCCCTTCTGCTCCTTAAATACAGGCACCGAAAATGTACATAAATACCTAGAAAAGAGGGTAACAAGACCCCCGAGACATCATGTGGCACACGCCTGACACAGTTCAAGAGGGAGCGCCCCAGTCCCCACATCTGCTGTACAAGAACTTTCTAGGAGATTTTCTTCCGTGTCTGATGGAGATTTATGGTAAACTTTTCTTTTAAGAGATGGTTTTATAAATAAATAAACAAATACAAAAGATGGTTTTCTGTGAAGTTATATTATGAATGTACATACCCTTGCATTAATTTTCTCCATACGTTTTGTTATGCAAGTGCATTAAAAAATCATCTAATGTATTACTAAGGGGAAAACTATGTAGAACAATTTACAGAATCACAGGAGCTAGGGACACAATTGTACAAAGTAAGTGTGTTAAACTACAAAATGCTCAAATCTCAGGTACTACGTGTTCAGTTTCTCCAGCATCTGTGTTTAAAAACTTGTGACTCGCTTTGGCCAGGGACCTGAAATATCACCACGTATTTACAGAAGGATTTGTGGCAGTAGGAGAATTCCCATGTGCCCCACGGCCACGTAAGCATGCGCTTGATGCCGCGTGATCAGAAAGAGAATGAACCAACGGTAAGAGAGCCCCTCTGCCGGGGCTGGCCGTCCGTAGCCACTGGAGATCTAAAGAACTGATTTTGGGGGGCGCCTGGGTGGCTCTGTTGGTTAAGCGACTGCCTTCGGCTCAGGTCATGATCCCAGGGTCCTGGGATCGAGTCCCACATCAGGCTCCCTGCTCGGCAGGGAGCCTGCTTCTCCCTCTGACCCTCCCCCCTCTCATGTGCTCTCTCTCTCATTCTCTCTTTCTCAAATAAATAAATAAAATCTTTAAAAAAAAAAACTGATTTTGGCTGTGCTGAGGTCTAAAAACCTGAAGATACACCCACTTTCTGCATGACAATTATTTGAAAAGACTGCTGTCTTTCCCATCCTGTTTCCCAAGTAAACAGCCTATCCTCAGGGATCTTTCGGGGTTTTCCCTGCAAATACCTACTGTGTTTTCATTTGTTGAACAGACCCATGCAATTTCTGTGTCAGTAAACTTTTTTTATTTTAAATATGATTTTGTCTCTGAGTCTTCCTTTTAAAATATTGAGGAAAGAAACTCACTATGAAAAGAAAAATAATTCTAGGTATTTTTCTGAAATGAATTTATAACAACCATGAGCACGTTAAATATCAAAACTTTAGCTTTAGGACGGAGCAAGATGGCGGAGGAGTAGGAGAGCTGGATTTCGTCTGGTCTCAGGAATTCAGCTGGATAGGGATCAAACCATTCGAACACCTACAAACTCAACAGGAGAGCGAAGAAAAGAAGAGCAACAACTCATCAGAAAAGCGACCACTTTCTGGAAGGTAGGACGTGCGGAGAAGTGAATCCGAGGCGATATTCGGGAGGATAGACGGCGGGGGAGGGGCCTCCGGCAGCCGCTTCTGGCAAGTGATAGAGCCGCGGAGCACAAAATCGGAACTTTTAAAAGTGAGCTCCGCTGAGGGACGTCACTCTGGTGGCTAAGTGGGGGGTGGAACCCTCCGGGACAGTGTGGTCTCAGGACCCTCGGGGTCACAGAAAGACCGGGGGTGCCTGAGTGTGGCAGAGCTCCCAGGTATCGGAGCGGGGAAGCCGGCTGCAGAGGCGGAGCCCAGGCGCGGGCTCTCAGCTCGGGGTGGCCATAAGCCGTGATCCCGGGCACAGTCGGGCCCCTGCTCCTCCAGCAGGGACCCAACAAGCGGCAGATCCGGGGAGACTCACCTTCCTCCCCCGGGAGGAGCCACGCGGGAGTGCGCCACAGGGATCTGCTGGGTTTGGAGACTCCACCCGGGGTCGGGTGCCAGAGATAGAAACCCGCGGTCACAGGCCGGGTGAGCACGGAGTGCGGCTGGAGACCGGGGAGACGGGAGTGACTGGCGGCTTTTCTCTGGGGGCTCACTGAGGAGCAGGGCCCCGAGTTCTCGGCTCCTCCGGGGCAGAGATTGGGAGGCCGCCATTTTCACTCTCCGCCTCCAAAGCTGAACGGAAAGCTCGCAGGGAACAAAAGCCCCGGAGAGCAAAGCCGAGCAGATTACTTAGCCGGGAGGGGGCAAGGGCGGGGCAATTCTGCCTCCGGCAGAGACATTTGGAAACCACGGCAACAGGCCCCTCCCCAGAAGATCAGCGAGAACAGCCAGCCAAGACCAAGTTTACCCATCAATGAGAATGGCAGAACTCCAGCGCTAGGGGAATACTGCACATAGAATCCATGGCTTTTTTTACCATGATTCTTTTGTCTTTCAAAGTTAATTTTTTTTTAACTTTTTTTTTTTTTTGGATTTTTCTTTTTCCCTTTTTCAACCAACATCTTATCAATCCCTTTTTTAAAAACCATTTTTATTTTTCATTTTAGAGTCATATTCTATCCCTTCATATAGTTACCCTTATTTTTGGCATATATATATAAGTTGTTCTCTCTTTAAAATTTTGAGATAGTTTCTTCTAACAGATTAAAATATACCCTCAATCTCTAGTATATGGTGTTTTCTATTCCCCTGCCTGATCACATCCTCTCCCTTTTTTTTTCTTTTTTCTTTTTTTAAATTCTCTTCTTTCTTTTTTCAAACTTCTTATCAATTCCTTTTATAAAATTTTTTATACTTTCCATCTTTACAGTCATATTCCATCCCTTCATCATATCAACCCTTATTTTTGTACATATATAAGTTTTTCTTTCTTTAAAATTTTGGGAGGCACTTTCTTCTAAAAGACTAAAATACACCCCAAATCTAGTGTGTGGCACTGATCTATATACCAGCCTGATCACATTTGATCACATTCTGGTTTTTTGTTGTTGTTGTTGTTTTGTTTTGTTTGTTTTTGTTTTTATCTTTATCTTTTTCTTTTTTTTTTCTTTTTTCTCTCTTTCCCTTTCTTTTCCCACTGCTTCAGGTCTTTTCTGATTTGTTTAGAGTATATTTTCTGGGGACGTTGTTACTCTGCTAGCATTTTGTTCTCTCATTAATCTATTCTCCTCTGCACAAAATGACAAGACGGAGAAAATCACCTCAACAAATAGAACAAGAGGTAGTACCGACTGCCAGGGACCTACTCAATACAGACAATAGTACGATGTCAGATCTAGAGTTCAGAATCATCACTTTAAAGATACTAGCTGGGCTTGAAAAAAATATGGAAGTTATTAGAGAAACCCTTTCTGGAGAAATAAAAGAACTAAAATCCAACCAAGTAGAAATCAAAAAGGCTATTAATGAGGTGCAATCAAAAATGGGGGCGCTAACTGCTAGAATAAATGAGGCAGAAGAGAGAATCAGTAATATAGAAGACCAAATGATGGAAAATAAAGAAGCTGAGAAAAAGAGAGATAAACAACGACTGGATCACGAGGGCAGAATTCGAGAGATAAGCGATACCATAAGACGAAACAACATTAGAATAATTGGGATCCCAGAAGAAGAAGAAAGAGAGAGAGGGGCAGAAGGTATAATGGAGCAAATTCTAGCAGAGAACTTCCCTAATTTGGGGAAGGAAACAGGCATCAAAATCCAGGAAGCACAGAGAACCCCTCTCAAAATCAATAAAAATAGGTCAACACCCTGACATCTAATAGTAAAACTTACGAGTCTCATAGACAAAGAGAAAATCCTGAAAGCAGCTTGGGAGAAGAGATATGTAACCTACAAGGGTAGAAACATTAGACTGGCAACAGACCTATCCACAGAGACCTGGCAGGCCAGAAAGGACTGGCAGGATATATTCAGAGCACTAAATGAGAAAAATATGCAGCCAAGAATATTCTATCCAGCTAGGCTGTCATTGCTAAAATTGAAGGAGAGATAAAAAGCTTCCAGGACAAACAAAAACTAAAGGAATTTGCAAACACAAAACCAGCCCTACAGGAAATCTTGAAAGGGGTCCTCTAAGCAAAGAGAGAGCCTAAAAGCAACATAGACCAGAAAGGAACACAGACAATATACGGTAACAGTCACCTTACAGGCAATACAATGGCACTAAATTCCTATCTTTCAATAGTTACCCTGAATGTAAATGGGCTCAATGCCCCAATCAAAAGACACAGGCTATCAGACTGGATTAAAAAACAAGACCCATCTATATGCTGTCTGCAAGAGACTCATTTTAGAACCAAAGACACCCCCAGATTGAAAGTGAGGGGGTGGAAAACCATTTACCATGCTAATGGACACCAAAAGAAAGCTGGGGTGGCAATCCTTATATCAGACAAATTAGATTTTAAACCAAAGACTGTAATAAGAGATGAGAAAGGACACTATATCATACTTAAAGGATCTATCCAACAAGAAGATCTAACAATTGTAAATATCTATGCCCCTAACATGGGAGCAGCCAATTATATAAGGCAATTAATAACAAAAGCAAAGAAACGCATCGACAACAATACAATAATAGTGGGGGACTTTAACACCCCCCTCACTGAAATGGACAGATCGTCTAAGCAAAAGATCAACAAGGAAATAAAGACTTTAAATGACACACTGGACCAAATGGACTTCACAGACATACTCAGAACATTCCACACCAAAGCAACAGAATACACATTCTTCTCTAGTGCCCATGGAACATTCTCCAGAATAGATCACATCCTAGGTCATAAATCAGGTCTCAACCGGTACCAAAAGATTGGGATCATTCCCTGCCTATTTTCAGACCACAGTGCTTTGAAACTAGAACTCAATCACAAGAGGAAAGTCCGAAAGAACTCAAATACATGGAGGCTAAAGAGCATCCTACTGAAGAATGAATGGGTCAACCAGGAAATTAAAGAAGAATTAAAAAAATACATGGAAACCAATGAAAATGAAAACACAACTATTCAAAATCTTTGGGATGCAGCAAAGGCAGTCCTAAGAGGAAAGTATATAGCAATACAAGACTTTCTCAAGAAACAAGAAAGGTCTCAAGTACACAACCTAACCCTACACCTAAAGGAGCTGGAGAAAGAACAGCAAATAAAGCCTAAACCCAGCAGGAGAAGAGAAATAATAAAGATCAGAGCAGAAATCAATGAAATAGAAACTAAAAGAACAGTAGAACAGATGAACGAAAGTAGGAGTTGGTTCTTTTAATTAAGAAGATTGATAAACCCCTGTCCAGACTTATCAAAAAGAGAAGAGAAATGACCCAAATCAACAAAATCATGAATGAAAGAAGAGAGATCACAACCAACACCAAAGAAATACAAACAATTATAAGAACATATTATGAGCAACTCTATGCCAGCAAATTAGATAACCTGGAAGACATGGATGCATTCCTAGAGCTGTATCAACTACCAAAACTGAACCAGGATGAAATAGAAAACCTGAACAGACCTATAACCACTAAGGAAATTGAAGCAGTCATCAAAAATCTCCCAAAAAACAAAAGCCCAGGGCCAGATGGCTTCCCAGGGGAATTCTACCAAACATTTCAAGGAGAATTAATACCTATTCTTCTGAAACTGTTCCAAAAAGTAGAAATGGAAGGAAAACTTCCAAACTCATTTTATGAGGCCAGCATTACCTTGATCCCAAAACCAGACAAAGACCCCATCAAAAAGGAGAATTACAGACCAATATCCCTGATGAACATGGATGCAAAAATTCTCACCAAAATACTAGCCAATAGGATCCCACAGTACATTAAAAGGATTATTCACCATTACCAAGTGGGATTTATCCCTGGGCTGCAAGGTTGGTTCAACATCTGCAAATCAATCAATGTGATACAATACATTAACAAAAGAAAGAACAAGAATCATAGGATCCTCTCAATAGATGCAGAAAAAGCTTTTGACAAAGTACAGCATCCTTTCTTGATCAAAACTCTTCAGAGTATAGGCATAGAGGGTACATACCTCAATATCATAAAAGCCATCTATGAAAAACCTACAGCGAATGTCATTCTCAATGGGGAAAAACTGAGAGCTTTCCCCCTAAGGTCAGGAACGCGGCAGGGATGTCCACTATCACCACTGCTATTCAACATAGTATTGGAAGTCCTAGCCACAGCCATCAGACAACAAAAAGAAATCAAAGGCATCCAAATTGGCAAAGAAGAAGTCAAACTCTCACTCTTTGCAGATGATATGATACTTTATGTGGAAAACCCAAAAGACTCCACCCCAAAACTGCTAGAACTCATACAGGAATTCAGTAAAGTGGCAGGATATAAAATCAATGCACAGAAGTCAGTGGCATTCCTATACACCAACAACAAGACAGAAGAAAGAGAAATTAAGGAGTCGATCCCATTTACAATTGCACCCAAAACCATAAGATACCTAGGAATAAATCTAACCAAAGAGACAAAGGATCTGTACTCAGAAAACTATAAAATACTTATGAAAGAAATTGAGGAAGACACAAAGAAATGGAAAAACGTTCCATGCTCATGGATTGGAAGAACAAATATTGTGAAGATGTCAATGCTACCTAGAGGAATCTACACATTCAATGCAATCCCCATCAAAATACCATCCACTTTTTTCAAAGAAATGGAACAAATAATCCTAAAATTTGTATGGAACCAGAAAAGACCCCGCATAGCCAGAGGTTTGTTGAAAAAGAAAAGCAAAGCTGGCGGCATCACAATTCCGGACTTCCAGCTCTATTACAAAGCTGTCATCATCAAGACAGCATGGTACTGGCACAAAAACAGACACATAGATCAATGGAACAGAATAGAGAGCCCAGAAATGGACCCTCAACTCTATGGTCAACTCACCTTTGACAAAGCAGGAAAGAATGTCCAATGGAAAAAAGACAGTCTCTTCAACAAATGGTGTTGGGAAAATTGGATAGGACATGCAGAAGAATGAAACTGGACCATTTCCTTACACCACACACAAAAATAGACTCCAAATGGATGAAAGACCTCAATGTGAGACAGGAGTCCATCAAAATCCTAAAGGAGAACACAGGCAGCAACCTCTTTGACCTCAGCCGCAGCAACTTCTTCCTAGAAACATCGCCAAAGGCAAGGGAAGCAAGGGCCAAAATGAACTATTGGGACTTCATCAAGATAAAAAGCTTTTGCAAAGCAAAGGAAACAGTCAACAAAACCAAAAGACAACCGACAGAATGGGAGAAGATATTTGCAAATGACATATCAGATAAAGGGCTAGTATCCAAAATCTATAAAGAACTCATCAAACTCAACACCCAAAGAACAAAGAATCCAATCAAGAAATGGGCAGAAGACATGAACAGACATTTTTCCAAAGAAGACATCCAAATGGCCAACAGACACAGGAAAAAGTGCTCAATATCACTCGGCATCAGGGAAATCCAAATCAAAACCTCAATGAGATACCACCTCACACCAGTCAGAATGGCTAAAATTAACAAGTCAGGAAACGACAGATGTTGGCGGGGATGTGGAGAAAGGGGAACCCTCCTCCACTGTTGGTGGGAATGCAAGCTGGTGCAGCCACTCTGGAAAACAGTATGGAGGTTCCTCAAAAAGTTGAAAAGAGAGCTACCATATGATCCAGCAATTGCACTACTGGGTATTTACCCCAAAGATACAAAAGTAGGGATCCGAAGGGGTACGTGCACCCCAATGTTTATAGCAGCAATGTCCACAATAGCCAAACTGTGGAAAGAGCCAAGATGTCCATCGACAGATGAATGGATAAAGAAGAGGTGGTATATATATACAATGGAATATTATGCAGCCATCAAAAGGAATGAGATCTTGCCATTTGCAACGACGTGGATGGAACTGGAGGGTATTATGTTGAGTGAAATAAGTCAAACAGAGAAAGACATGTATCATATGACCTCACTGATATGAGGAATTCTTAATCGCAGGAAACAAACTGAGGGTTGCTAGAGTGGGGGGTGGGGTGGGAAGGATGGGGTGTCTGGGTGATAGACACTGGGGAGGGTATGTGCTCTGGTAAGCGCTGTGAATTGTGCAAGACTGTTGAATCTCAGATCTCTACCTCTGAAACAAATAATGCAATATATGTTAAGAAAAAAAAGAAGAAGGTAGCGGGAGGGGAAGAATGAAGCGGGGGAAATCGGAGGGGTAGACGAACCATGAGAGACGATGGACTCTGAAAAACAAACAGGGTTCTAGAGGGGAGGGGCGTGGGGGGATGGGTTAGCCCGGTGATGGGTATTGAGGAGGGCACATTCTGCATGGAGCACTGGGTGTTATGCACAAACAATGAATCATGGAACAGTTCATCTAAAACTAATGATGTAATGTATGGGGATTAACATAAGAATTAAAAAAATAAATAAATAAAAACTTTAGCTTTAGTTATCACACCACATAAAAAGAGATGGAAACAGGAAATCTAATTAGGACTTCATCACCAACATGAACAATGAGTGTGGACTGGCGGGAAAGGTCGATGTAATCACAGCATCTCAAGGTCTACCTGACACTTACCCAGGGTGTGCGCTGCCCTCCCGTGGCCCCAGACCACCACCCGCCACCCACCTGCACACCACTTTTCCTCAAATCCCCAGTTCCACGGCTCTATGCTGCCCAGGCTTCACGTCAGCACCCTGCACATTTCTGCACATAACCCCAGGTCCCTCATCTGACACTCAGCTACACCGAAGAGCCGGCAGCCCAGCATCCCACCCCACAATGACCCCATTGTCACCCTCATCCTCATTCTGGCCCCTGCGCACCAGCCCCTCACACTATGGTCCTGACCAGTCCACCCTCATCCCCTCACACCAGCCCCTCACACCATGGCGTGACCCAACCACTCTCATCTCCTCAGACCAGCCCCTCACACTATGGTCCTTACCTGTCCATTCTCATCTCCTCAGGTGAATGCTGCTCTATCCCTTATCCCACTTTCCTTTGCCTTCACCCCTTAACTTTTTGTCCCTAGCTTTATTGAGATATAATTAACATATAACATCACTTAAGTTTAAGGGATACAACGTGATGATATGGTACATTCCGATACTGTGAAATGAGCACCATATCAAGGTTAGTATTACCTTCTTATGGGAAAAAACAATGCATTATTGATCTTCCCCCAGGTTGTCCCATAGCACTGCTCATGTAGCAGATAGATGCTCCTTAAAGTCTGTTCCCCCAAATACAGATTTTTATATTCAGTAGGAACTGAGGCTTACTTCATTACTCAATTGTTAGAACAAAACTTAAGGAGCATCTTCTTCCCAAAACATAACTTCTTTCCCTAAAGAAATCACGTGAGCAGCATGGAAATTACCAGATGGATTTCATCATAGCGTACTCTCCATATGTTCACTTCCTAAAAATCTTAAATATTTTAAAATGCCTCCTTGAATCTTCTTTTGCATGCCACCACACTGTAATCTCTTCATGAAGAACAGAGCCTGGAGCCTAAGTAAGAAAACATCCACGAGACTCAAAGTCACAGGGCAGCACTCTGTGTTTTCTCGCATCCTATGATCGACGGCAGATGCTTCCCCAAAAGGTCTCTCGCCGCCCCGTGAACGAGAGCTTACTGCTCTCTCGTTGGAGCCAAGTCCTCACCTTACAAACAAGTCGAACTTCACATTCATCTGTAACATCCCAGTGCAGATACTCAGCAAAATGAGGGCCTGAGGGGAAAATTGTGGAGAGACAGTTTTTAAAAAGGGAAAGAAAAGGAAAACACAAATACACACACACACACACACACAATTTGTATTTGTGAATGCATTTTTGGCAGAAGAATAAGCTGTACTGTATGGAAGTACAGTGACGTTTCCGCGTCCCCACCCCCATGTCATTCACGTGGTAAGTACCGAGCAGGGCCTGTAGGAAGACACAGAACAGACAGCCGCGGTCCCCAGAACGCCCCAGGTCACAGCCTCCAGACCACCGGCTCAGGTGAACTATGCTGGGGGTGCCGTGGGGCGCACGCGCTCATGACAGCTACGGGGAGGCCTGAAGACCCCGCTCGGACTTTGGATGGCGCCCCCAGGATGCAGAGGTGACCGTGGAAAGGCATGTCGCTGTGGGATGACCAGACCACAGAGAGTGGAAATGTGCGTGTGGACAAGGGAGACGGTGAGGGGACCAGCTGGCTGACCTGGAGGGTTGTGTGGGCCGTGGCAGGAATAAAATGCGTGTCCCTGGGGGGCGCCTACAGTCATCTGTCATCTGTCACGTGGCCCGGTCGTCCAAGTGTCTTACACAAAGGAGAAATGAGGGTCTGGGATCACCTCCGTCTCAGCCGCGAACAGGAGAGACGAGTTAGTTAGCAGGTCGGCCACACGGCCTGGCCACCCTGACCATGTCCTTGACTCACAATAACAAGAAATACTGAACAGTAGATTCTGGGGCTTTTAAAGGTAGAAGCAAGACAAAACACAGATGAAAATAAATGTAACGTGCAAAGAACAGAAAAATACCCATGTTTCTACAGATGAGAAACAGTCTAACCTCATGATTATTTAAAACAGCATTTACAGCCTTTTGGCATTGAACCAAATCTGCCGTAAACAACATTCGATCCTGAGTCCGCTTGGGCTCCTGGGGGGCAAGTCCAGTACCTACCTTGCTTTCTGAGGTATTCCTTCCTTTGAAATTCAGCCTCGTCTAGGACAGCCTTGAACGCTAAAGCCAATATTCAAGGGAAAAAGAAATGGAAGACGTTTGCGTCTGTGTAGTCTAAACAATTTCCTGTGAATTTTCTTTCACGGGCATACAAAACCACTCAGGATAGCCTACCGTCTCCAATGAGAACCAGGGAGGACTGATTCTTGGCTTTTCCGTCGCGAATCTGCACAGTGTAGGTGCCTTCGTTCTCAACAGTGAATCGGCCCATGACCATCTCAATAAGGCCAGTTGCTCTGTCGCATTTAATTCTGTGTTTCTGGAAGCAACGGTGGAGGTACGAAATCAGTGCTACAGTGAAACTCCTTCTCCCGGTTTTACCTCTGACTTTGACAGTTGCATCAACCACTACCTCCTAACGGACTGTGACATACACAAAAACGCAAAATGAAATTAAACCCAGGAAACCTCTTGGTGAACCGCACATGAACCAAGGGACGCACGCACCCACTCAGTGATGCAGCCCGCGTTCTGTGCGGGAGCCGCCCCCTCCCGGAAGACTCCAGCAGGGACTGCACACACCCAAAAATAAGCATCTAGCTCGACACAATCAAGGACACAGGGAAAAGACGGTGTGTACGTCAGCATACCCCACGCGGACCACGCAACTCAGGTGGCCAGCGACAACCAGCCATCGAGCACCATGCTGTCCCCAGCTCTGAGGACTCAGAACCAAGGCTTCAAGGCTGCTGTGCGGACCAGGCCACCGAAGCTGGGTGTCGGGTGCGCAGAGATTTTCTGGAAGAGTGTGCGTGCCTAGGCAAGTCTGGCACCTTGGGCTCCCCTCACTCCTGAGGCCACAGCTTGGTGCAGACTCTCACACGGGGGCTCCCCGTCCCCCCCAGACCCGACTGGTGCAGGGAGGACCTACCAGGACCTGCCCTTGGAGCCGGCTGGGTGCCCTTCCCGTAACATCCCTGCCGCACACGCCCCCCCTTCTAGGGCAGACCCCACCCCGGCCCACGTGTCTGTCCACCGCCTGCCCCTCCTGCTGGACGGCGGGGCCTTCAGAGCTCAGACTGTCCCCACCCTTTCTGCCCAGCGCCTGTGCGCCCAGCAGGCGGGAAAGACCAAATAAATGTGTGTGGGATTCTCACCGACCAGCTCATCTCGCCAGCCGTGGCGCCCTGCCGGCCGTGGTCCGCCACCCCCACACTGTAGCCCCCCCCCAACAACATCTGGTCAGGGACACGTCCCCGCACCACCCAGCCCATCTGAAGCTCAGCTTTCTCTCACACCCCGCTCCCCTCATTTGCGATGAACTCACAGACACCAGAATGATTTATGGTGGCTGATGGACTACGCCTTCTCCAGCCTTGGACGAGACAATACCTGAAATGAAGCAGGGGTCGTGGGGGCAGAAGGACCACATCCAAAGAATGAGTCACCTCAAAGGCAGGGAATGGTGCATGCGAGGCCCCGGGGCTCAGGAGCCTTCTCTCTAGTGACCGCTCATGACCCCCGGGGTGACCCGCAGGACGCTCCCTGCAGGGTCTCCTCCTCCCTGTGAGCCCCGCGGGGGGTCCGGCAGGGTCTTCCCAACCTGAACTCTGATCTCAGCCCTGCAGGGGCGGAGGGCCGGGGAGCAGGACAAGCAGGATGAGCAGAACAAACACCAGCCATCTGCGGTCGGCAGCAAGGAAAACAGGGTCACCCCAGGGAAACTCGCTGTCTAGAACGCTCCCCTCACTAAGAATTCAGAAACAATGTGCATCTGCAGGTGGCTTTACGGAAAACCTGTACACAGCGCATGAGAACAGCGCTCATTCTCTGACGCACGCTCACATTCAGAGCCCGGCGTGCCAAAGGCCACTGTCTCAACGGCGTTCAGGATGTGGATACGAGCAAAAGAGCCTCTTTGCCCAGGTCATCCGTGAGTTCACCTCCCGAGCATCGGGCACCGTTTCTAAACCCTTGGCCCTGGCCTGGAAGGCTCTGGATGTCTCTGACGGCCCACCTCCGTCCTCCAGAGGCTGGCACCTCCCTGTTTGTCCCACCGCCAGCCCTCATCATGGGCGGCAGCAGGGCCAGCCTGGCCTCCTGTCCGCCTCCCCCAGACTCACCCTGGGCACCCCTGCTCCTGAAACCCTCCTCACCACTTCAGCCCTCCCGTCGCTGTCTCTGAGCTCAGGTGGCCTTGCGGGACGGTTTGAAGTCTGCTGTGTCACCGCCTCCTTGAGCCGATTCTGCAGCTCCGGCAGGCAGGCTCGCGCCCCCCTGAGGGTCCCTACCGTTTGGCTGGTTCGGAGGGACAATCAGAAATGATTTGTAAATATACCCACAGGGAGGGGAAGATGGGTATCGTGCTCTCACGGTCAACCGTGTCACTTCCGCTCCTGCCTAATCAAATACGACGCTGAGGCTTTAAGTGAATAAAAGCCACTCCCTGGCCTTGCCTTTCAGCAGACAGAAACAAAATCACCTTCACGGTTAGAAATTCCATTGCAATTTCACATCTGTGAAGCACACAGTGTGCGCTTGTATAAGGTCCCTTAGACGGTGTCTGGATGGGAAACTGAGCCTGGAACTTGGTCCGAGGGACACGATGGCGAGAGACAAATGAACAAGCAAGCATGGCCTCAGCTTGCTTTCTGAGAGAGCGGTCACTGAGAAAGGTCCCGATCGCAGAGCGTGGCGACCATGTGTCCTCCGGGCAGACTGGCGGCGCCGGAGGGAGCCCGGCAGGGACGGAAGCAGGACTCCTGCACGGTGTAGCTCACCGGCTTGCTCCGTCATTCTGAGTATTTACGTCTGAATACGGGGAGCAAATTTCAAATCAATGAGACAAAGCCCTGTTCTTGTTTGTCCGACACCATGCTCGCTTCCAACACCTGCTAGGAGAGGACCCCAGGAGCCGACCCCACCAGGTCTGAGAAGTAGGAACGCAGGACTCTCACCAGCCGGATTCTTCGCAATACAGTAGCTTTTCTAATATTCTCAGCTACTGCACTGCAGCGTCTGAGCGGGTTTTAGAAATTAATTAGGCTTCTTGTGATTGCCATTATGCAGCAAGATGAAGTTCAGTGATTTTATGGGTGCCATAAATACAGGCTTGTATGTGACTCACACAAAATAACATCAATCTCCGCCCCGGAAAAGTCACCTGTGGATTGCTAATTAAACAAGTGAAATAGTGCAGCCCTATCCCAAAAAGATTATCCATAGAGCAAAGACATCAGTTTTTAAAGCAAGCTCTATGCAGCAGGTAGGAAATGTTAATCAAAAGATGTTCTACAAATAAAGTGCAATTACACTAAATTCTTCTTCATCTCATAGCACCGTCTCTGCTCAAAGAGAATTTCTCTAAGTCCTTGATCGTGCAGTATACTCTCCCAGGGACAGAATGCATACTCTGCTGGCTTTTCTGCAGGCAGGAGGAAAAGCCTGCTGTCTGCTCATCAGCCACTCATCTCACCTACACGCCTCTCAGAGTATGTCACTGTCTCTCAAGGGTAAGAAAAACTGCATGATATTTGTCCATTCCGGATTTCTGCCTGACACCTGCTCATCTAACCAGGTGAGCCTTAACAAACACCCATGGGAACAAAGTCTGGACTAGGGATGAGGGGCCCAGCTCAGCGACACAGTAAGTGGGCACCTGCATGGCCTCAGTGATTCCTACATGTCAACCGTTCCACGAACATGTGTGCAGTGCACACGGATGAGGCGTCCAGAGTCAGTAGGACCCTGAACAGACCGAAGACGCCACACACTGAGCACCAGGGGAGAAGAGCAGAGGAGGTAAAGACCCCTCACTCTCCACTCAACAGTAAAGAAAGGGCCCATGGAGCAGGTTTTCCTTCAGCTGGAAATTACAGCAGGTGTGCTAGAATGATTAGACAAGAAGAAATACATTGAAACATACTCAATGTTCTTCCACAGCCAAAAAAGGAATATTTATGATAATTGTAGGATTCATTGCATACGATTAAAAGCAGAACAAGGGCAAAAGCGTTTGTATCCTAGCATTCTATACACTGTTGGCAGTTCTGCTGTGCTTTGCCTAAACAGAACAGCCTAAAAGGTTAGGGAAGGTGTAGAAACAGATTTCCCCATGGATGCCTTCCTTGGGAAGCTCTCGGTGGGCGGGGGAGGGGCCCCACAGACAATGGGGTAAAAATGCCTGCCTTCAAAACCAGGTCAAGAATAAATAGGCCTGTCCATCAAGGATGTTTCCATGCCCCCAATGTCACCTGAACCTTTTCATAACACCAGGCTCAACATCTCTAAAACAAAGCTGACCATTGTTCAATTCTGGCAGGCTTGGATTTCAAGGACTCCTGATCTCTCATCTAACCCAGACCAGTCTCTGAATATCTCAAGAATCAACCGTCACGCGTTCATCTCGCCAACCTGCTACACCCCAATTTCTGCAGTTCAAAAGGGGATGAAAACACGCACAGAATATTGACCTGAAGTCACTGAACTACCAAAGTAAAACCCGGCCTCTCCGAAGCCAAAGATCACTCACACGTGAACTCACCTCACTGTCAGAGACTTCTCTGTCATTAATAATGAATCGGTAGCTCGCATCTGGTGATAAGTGCTCAGCCTGGAGCCAGAAGCGAACCTGGCCCTTATCAAAAATCTCATAAGCTAATTCTGATTTCAGAGGAATTGCTACAGGAAGAAAAGAAATCGAAAGTCAATAATGCATGAATCGTTGTGAGAGAGAGCAGCTGCATATTGGAGGAAAATATCAATCCTGGTTATTAAATTTTTGAGGATGTGAAACCCTGGGGTGTTGAATAGGATTATGAAAACCAAAAAAATAAAACTAAAACCCTAGGTCAGCCTGTTGTTGCAGGTAAAGCCCCGGCTGCGTGAGCCGTGTGCACACACACCCGGCTCTCCCATGGACCCTGAGGTACACCCCCGCGTGCTCCCTCTGTATTCAGTGTAACTCAGTAACCGAAGACTCCACCTGACTGACTTGTTTGGATTAGGATCAGCTACGCGAAACCCCAAATTCAAAACTCTCTCTATGCAATAAAAACTTCTACAAGTTGCATCATCAACTCGTATTTGTTTCCAGTGAACAGGTGACAAGCCTGGAAGCTGGATGCGTGAAATGAAACGGTCCGTGCCCAAAGTGCTCCTTGGTGAGCTTCCCACCTTAATGAGCACGGCCCTCCCCCAACGGCTTGCTGTCTGCCTGCAAACAGGCAGAGTCCCACGCTTACTTACTGGGATTCTTGATTTCATTGCTCAGTGCCATCAAACGTTCGAGCTCTAAAATTAAGAAAAATACATGCATTGATTTTTGACCCATACATTCAGAAGTCTGTAAATAATTACAAGGCTAACCCCGAGCAGGGATCTGACACCACCAAGATTTAATCTGTGCTTGAGTAAGAAACATGAACTAGAAGTTAAAAGGCAAATAGGAGTTACACCACCTTTGAATACTCTCTTCAGTTGAGATCCTCACTATATAATAACCCTGTCTTGAAGGGGAGGGGTGGTGGGGCACGCGAGGGCAGAGCCTTGGGGACAGTGGGGCTGGGGGTGGGAGCGGGCTTTGCACGGGGGAGCTTTAAAGACACTCATTTCCAGGGGTGCCTGGGTGGCTCAGTCGTTAAGAGTCTGCCTTCGGCTCGGGTCATGATCCCAGGGTCCTGGGATCGAGCCCCACATCGGGCTCCCTGCTCAGCGGGAAGCCTGCTTCTCCCACTCCCACTCCCCCTGCTTGTGTTCCCTCTCTCGCTGTATCTCTCTCTGTCAAATAAATAAAATCTTTTAAAAAAAAAAAAAAAAAGACACCCATTTCCAGACCCTCGAATTCCATACGAACTCCTTTCTAATTTCGATCTGGCGCTGAGAGTGTGTGGGTGGTCTGTGATTTTCCTTCCTCTTGCAAGATGTCCTTCAAAATGCTTTGCCCACCCAGGATTTCACTGTGATGCATTACTGCCATGAATTTAAAATAAAAATATAAATACAAATGCATCCTTCCTGAAGGAGTCCCAAGAGCAAGTTAGAAAAACTGAAGGTTCTAAGCCATTTCTTCCATCCTTCCTTCCTTCTTAATTAGAATTTAGAAAAGAGACCGTGGTCACGAAGATATGTATGAACATGCTTACTTGAACCGAAAAAAGAAGTCAGACTTTTCCTGACTGGGTGACTGGCTTGACTTCCCCATTAGGTCTAATGGTAGGAATTTCCATAAATCAAATGAGCTAAATCTGCAGTTACAAGGTTTTATCTAAAAGATTTCTTAGAGTCCACATACATCATAAAACATGCTGGAAGTTTTCATCCTTTGCAACTATTTAAAATTAAAGTGAAAATGTCATCTACAAACTTAAAACTGGTGCAGAGAAGTAGAACACTTTTCAGGATTATTTAAGAATGTTTTGAGTTAAAAACTGAAGACTGCTGAGTTAGGGTCAGAAAAGGCAGCTCAAAAAGCATTCGGAGCAGATTCCCGATCGGCTCCGGCCCCTGTCTCTGGACAAGAGCATCCTGAGGACCCTGGAGAGCAGCGTCCACACGGACCACTCGGCCATCCTCCTGCTGTGTCTTGTTAAATCTGCACGAGCTTCCCCAGGGTTACCCAGCAGCTGCTCCAGCCCTGCAGGGGCCCAAGGCATCGGCACGGGGCCTCCCAGCGTGGGTCCATGCCTCTCCTCCCAGCCCACGCTGGACAACCATCCAAATCAGGCGTCCTTGGGATCACACCCTCGGCCTGCTGCCAGCCAACATGCCAGTGGGGAACTTCGGGGTCTGCTCACCAAGCACCAGGCCTCTCCTAAGACCCCATATATTAACAGAGGACTCGCAACAGCTCTAGAGACCCAGAGAACCGTGGACATCTGACCATGCTATCCAGCATGACGCAGCTCACTCCACATCTCCGTGGGGCTGACCCTGACTGTGGGTCGGGTCCACCACAAGCACAAGAATCTGCCCTATGAGACCTGCCATTTGGCAGGGACTCCGGTGTGTGAGCCCGCCAAGGACAGACCTGCCTGTCCCCGGGCTCCCCAGCTGTGAACAGACTTTTCTTTCTGCCGTCTGCTATTTGTAAGAGAGCAAGAGATTTTGACTGTGCTGGTTGAATCTTATTTCACACACAGAAAATATATATATTATTTTCCTTTGCCATGCTGACTATCCAGTGCTGGAAGGAAAGGGGGAGTCTCCCATCTGCGAGTCTCGCTTTAATCTCGTGGCCTTACTTGGCTGATCGGCTCCTCCCTGCTTGCCAAGCTACTGAAATGTAGCTAAAACCCAACTTGAAAAGTACAAGGGGGAACTCCACAAGCCCCAGGGCCTGGGCCGGTGATTTAGGAGCTGGACAGAATACGAACTCTAGAGAGTTTGTTTAATTTCTAAGAGAATGTTTGCTTCTACGAACACTTGGCACCCAGCCTCCCACGAACGCACGCCCGTTCTCTAGGCAAGCAAGTCTTTCCTAGGTTAGTATCAATCTTTCAGGGCCGAACACTCAAGCAGGCGAGCCTCCGTCACGTAGACTTTACCTTCTTCGTCCAAGGTGAAACTGGAGGACACCCCGTCCGTGTCACTCACGGACACCGAGTAAGTTCCTAGATCCCCTTTGTCCGGGTTTTTAAAGTACAGCTTCGAGCTAAAAGGGAAGAACCGTGGGACACGTTGGCTGTTTGTGTCTGCCAGGGTCCCCGGCAGTCCCAGGGGCCGGCCCCCGAGGGGACTTACTGGTCTCCCACCGTCTCGACCCTGAACTTTTGGTCATCCGCAACCTCCTCGTAGGCTTTGCACCACGTGAACTGGGACGCGTCGGTCATTTCCTGACAGTCAAAGCTAAGGTAGATGTTGCCTTCCTCGTCCACACCAGCACTGATCTCCTTCGTGCCTACAGAGCGAGGAGACAAGGTGGGGTCTCAGGAGCGCCGTGCCCTCCACCCACGGACTCTGGGTCTGGAGGCGGCGGCTTGGTTTACACCGAATCATCAGCTTCCCCTCCAGGTCACCCAGGATGCTGAGGCAGACCTGCTGGAGGGCAGTCCGTCCAGGAGCAGGTGGAGGGCAGAGCGGACGGGGTTTTAAGCTGTCACCTCTCTGTCCGTTCCGTCCTCCGCATCCAATCCCGCCGCGGCAAACGTGTTGGCCATGAAGACCCTTCTTCTCCCTGAGATCTGACCCCTCGCCACTGCGAGGGCCCCGGGTGGCCGTGGGCACCCCCCGATAGCACCCCACGCGGGCCCCTCCCTCTGCCCTTCTTCTGTGGGGGGTGGGAAGGGCCTGCTCGATCCTTCTGACCAGGTGGACACCCGGCCCCACACAGGACTGTCAGAATCTGCCCCGAGGGGGTACGGACTCGGGGGACACAGCAGCCTGGGCAGGCACGGACGCCGTCGGCTGCCGCAAAGACGGAGCGGCACAGAGTGCCAGGCGGCAGAGGACATGAAACCACGTAGAGGAGCCACTTGCCACCAAGAACACTACCCGTGGGTTTCTGACTGCCGGTCAAAATTCAGCAGTAACATCGTCATCCCCACATGCGGCTTTACTGCTCCAAATACAGATCCCCAGCGACTGTGCGCCTCGGGGCCCCACTCCGATCCAGGGGTGCTGGAGGGGCCTGTTCCGTTGGCCGCTCGATACCGTCAACCACACGGCAGGAGCCCACCCTCCCTGCACTCACACGCACACAGCACGCACGCCCACCTCCTGCAGCCTCCCGCCGTCCCGAGCAGCCGAGCAGCACCTCTCACCTGGCCGGGCCTCCACAAGCACTGGCTCAGACGTGTCCGACGGCCTCCCCACCCCGCTGGCGTTCACGGCCCGGACCCTGAACACGTAGGTCCTGCCCTGGTGCAGGTCACACACCTTAGAAAGACAGAGAAAATGTCACGTGGGAATCGATAAGTGAAAAGGACTGTTTACTTTCCACATTTTACTGTGAACATGCTTCTTTTTTAAAAAAAGGAACTTACTTTTCCAGCTGTAAGAGCTATGCACAGTGAGCTAGAAAAGCAGGAGGTAAGACAGACTCACAGTCATTCACAGTCTGACTTTGCAAGAAAAAACAGACTCTCTTCAGTTTTGAGAGTCTTCCTTTTTTCTTTGCATATTTCAAAGCAGAATTCAAGGCATATACCCAGCCTGCAACCTGGTGCTCACAGTCAACATAATTCTACGGGACGAAATATTATTTTAACTGTGATTTGTGACTGTGCCAGATTTCCCATCATTTGGACACATCAAAATTAAATGCTTCTCTCCTTGCACATGCGTAGCTTGTATGTACCGTAACCTGCGCTGATACGTAAAATGTACTTCAGCTGATTTCTCACTCATTGATTTGGCTAGATCCTTAGAAGCTGATTAGTTCATTCAGAAGAAGCTGATCTGGTTTTGGGTTGTTGGACTGTTGCCCAGAGGCAGCAACCACGTGCTCGACTCAGGCGTGGTCTCCCGGTCAGCCTCCCTGTCTACACCACACCGCAGAGCCCGCGACCACGCAGGGAAAGCGCGGGGCAGGGGGCCTACCCACCCAAGGACGGGAGTCACAGCCGACCCCAGGGATGGGTAAACTGTAGGTTCCACAAAAAGAAATACTTGGAGGACGGGGGAAGAGAGAAATGTGCGCATTGCCATCCTGTCAGACGTATCCCGGGTGCGTGTGTACGTGTCCATGTGCGTGACTTCTACGACAATCACGAATGCAACGGGTTAAACGCACGCCGACCGCAGACACACAGTGGCCACCGCCCCGCGGAGACTGTCCACAGCGGCACCGGACCGTGTGCGCTGCCTGAGCGGCTGGCTGGGCGGCTTCGAGCCTGTCTGCAGGAGCAATCAGAGAGCCCGTCCCGGGAAGGCAGGGCACACGGGAAGGAACACCGTCACCTTTAAATAACGGTTGGTGGTTGCTGCCTCGTTCACGGTGCTCCATTCTCCGGAATCCTCTTCCTTATAGTCCACAAAATACCCTGTAATGGGGCCACTGCCAGAGTACACGGGGGCTTTCCACAGCATGACCAGGGACGAGTCTCTGACCTCACAGAACGTCAGATCATAGGCAGGACCTGAAAAGTCGAACGCGGTCTGTGCCCATGCGTGCACGCACCAGCATGTGGCATCTGCCGCCGCGGGGACACACACAGACGTCACGACTCTGCGTGTTAAATCAGGCTTTCTCCACGCACGCCTGGAGGAGCGTGCTGAGCGGGGAGCAGGGAGGGGGCACCGTGTGGCTGTTCCTGCAGCCTGACCATGAGGCATCTGGGGACCGTGGGCACCCCGGAATCATTCATGAGTCCACATCAGCACTCAGGCCCGGCAGGTGCATCTCACAGAGGGAACAGGTGCACGGAGCAGGGGCACGCATGTCCCCCGCCCCCACGCAGGAAGCCTGTCTGCGCAGACGCCCACCTCCCAGCGGCCTGATACACCTGCTCCTCGAGCCCCGAGCACGTGACCTGCTCAGACCCCTGGAGCTCTGCCACAGGGAGCAGTGCCGAGCCCAGGTCCAGGGCCCTCGGGCGGCAAAGGGAAAAGGAGCAGGGGCTGCACCTGAACCAAGTCATGCCACATCCTTAGAGGGTGGCTAAGCCCTTTCGTGTGAAGCCCAAAAAAGGCTCTGGAAATTGGGATAGCTTTCCTTCTACTGGCTTTTCTAAGGGGCAAATATTAGTTTCCTTAAAACAAGGACCACTCAATAAAAGAAAAGGAGGAAAAATACACTATAATCTGGCCACAGAATAGCTTCAATTTTAGGTCTGTTGTTTGGGCACTGTTTTGTTTTGCTCAAAACAGGAGCATTTTTGGGGCGCCTGGGTGGCTCAGTCGGTTAAGCGGCTGCCTTCGGCTCAGGTCATGATCCTGGGGTCCCGGGATCGAGCCCCGTGTCGGGCTCCCGGCTCAGCGGGGAGTCTGCTTCTCCCTCTCCCGCTGCCTGCCTCTCTGCCTACTTGTGCTCTCTATCTGTCAAATAAATAAATAAAATCTTTAAAAAAAAAAAAAAGGAGCATTTTACCCATTCTATTTAGGTTCCTGACACACTGAGTACAAATAAAGGAAGGCCCAGGTTTTGAGATTTTATGAAAACAGCTTTAAAATGTAAAGTCCTAATACAAACAGATTGGCAGTAATCCCACATTTTCGAATTACAGGCCCCCAGGTCCCCGCAGGGCCTGGGAGGAGAACCAGACCTCACACATTGGGAATCCCAGTGTCACACCCTGTGTCATCAACACTGGCCCCTCCTGCCCGGGGCCGCCTTCCCTCTCCCCTCACGCGTCCCCGCTGATCACCCCACCCTCGTCACCTGCTCGGCCTCTGTCCGCGCCCCACCGCCGGGGATGGGGGCTGCCTCATCCCCAGCTACGCCCCGTGCCTGGCACAGGGTGGTGACCCCCTAGCATGCACAGACGGAACACCCGCTAGTTCTGGGGTTGGAGACCGCGGCCCTGCGGACAGCAGGCTCATGCCACGGAGGGCTGCTCCAGTCCAGGAGGGGCCGCTTACCAGGCTCAGGCATGGTCCAGGCCTCACACTTGAAAAGCTCGCTGGGGTCCGATGGCTGCCCGATGCCGGCCAGGTTGACGGCAGCGATTTTGAACTCATAGAGTGAGCCTTCTGTCAAGCCCTCCACCTGCGTGGGTTGTATTTAAATTAACACAGGAAATAAGAGCTTCATTACAGTCCATCCATTGGAGGATTCACGACTGACTCCCAGAATGAACCGTGGGCGGGGGCGGGGCTGTGCGGGTAAACTGGACAGTGCGGTCAGGGAGGGCTGTGAATGCAGCTGCTGTGTTGTGGTCGCTCCAGGGAACCTACCCACATTCCCATTCTTCCCGTCACCATGCCTATGGGGGCAGCATGACGACCGCCCTTGACAGATAGCTCGTCCTCGTGGAGAAAAAGCCACAAAGGGCGAGTGGAACAGCAGGGGTGGAGGGCCTGCCCTCAAGCCCACATCCCCTCTGCAGACGCCAGCACCTTGGCTGCCACCAGCCAGGGACACGAAGCCTCCCTGCCACACCAGTCTCACTACGTGACGCCCGACAACCCGTCACCGTCCCGCAGCACACAGGGGCTGGAGGCCCTCGGGTCATGACCTCAGCCCCATGAGGGTCTGTGCCCCAAAGATACAGGGAAGGCCTTGCCCAGAGCCCTCAGCCCCACCTCGCTGTATCTAGATAATACTGCCTCCTGGAAAAATACGGAGCCTCCAAAGCAAGTGTGTTTGAAGTTCAGTGGTTTCGTTCCCTGCAAGACGGAGCTCACCTCACGGCAGTAGCCCGTATTCTAAAAATAAGAGGGTGCTTTGCTCAGGAGTAAGGGCCGTCCAGAACAGCTCGGCACAGTGTTGGGGGCTGACCGGGCACAGATATCAGTAATGTGACACACGTGCATGCACATACATGCACACACACACACTCACACACACACGTGCACGCTTGAGTTCTGGCAACTTGTACCAGAACGTAGACATAAAAAGCGGATGATCAACGTATGTATTACACAAATCTACATTACAGAGCAGAATCGTCCACAAGCTGCAGACTACACCTCCTACGAGTCTCCCCACAAACAAAAATCCAACCCTAAGTGCCCCATAGCCAACAGGCGTGTCATGCTGTTGTGGTGACGTGAGCTGCTGGGACCCCCCCCCCGCCGACAAGAGCCCAGGAGCTGCACACGCGCACACGTACACACACAGTGCACCCACACACAGATGCACGCACATACTCCCACACACGTGTGTGTGCATGTACATGCATGCACACACTCCCACGTGCACATGCACACATACATGCACATACTCCCACACGTGTATGTGCATGTACATGCATGCACACACTCCCACGTGCACATGCACACGCACACACAGGTACCCTCACATGCATGCACACACTCCCACGTGCACATGCACGCACATACATGCACATACTCCCACACATGTGTGTGTGCATGTGCATGTACATGCATGCACACACTCCCACGTGCACATGCACACACACATACACACACAGGTACCCTCACATGCATGCACACACTCCCACGTGCACATGCACACACATGTACACACATACTCCCACACACGTGTGCGTACATGTGCGTGTACATACATGCACACATTCCCATGTGCACACCTGCACATGCGCACACACACATGCATTCACACACATGTGCACGTACCTACATGCACACACACTCCCACATGCATGCACACACACACACACACACACACACATGCCCATGACCTAAACCGTGCAAACGAGCAGTGGAAGACTCAGCGAGGTGGGAGAGAAAGCCCATGGCTGCTGAGGGTTTGCATCTGGATTGGATTCCAGATCTTCCTTACTCCAAATCTATGTTCTTTCTCCTCTCTCTGCCTGGCAGAACATGCGTTTGGCCAAGTGACTCACCCAGAGGCTGGACACACAAGCCCTTCTTAGCAGAACCACGATTAACAAGCCATGGACAAGGGCGCTCGGACTGAACACCAGCTGAGTGCAGACACACCAGCCCCGCAGAACCACATGGTGACGGGCGGGGGGCCTGGAGCCGCCCCCAGTGGGGACACTAACCCCCACACCACCTGCTTCCTTGCCTCTCCACCTCCCCTTGTGTCTCAGAAGAAAATGCTTCCTCGGATCCAGTTCCAGAGCTTCTCCCACAAGGCTGTGAAGTTTTCTGAACCCACTTTTGTTTCTGTGTCACATTATCTAATGCCCTTGAACTCTGAGTCACTGAATGAAGGACTCTGCCCAGTATGGGAAACCACCCAGGAGAAGTAAATGGACCCATAAGAACCAACCGTTAAGATCCTCTCTTTGACGGGCGAAGAGTTGACCTCGTGCCAGTTCTTATGGTAAGCCTCACGCTTGTCTATGTAATAGCCAAGGATGGGTGTTCCCCCGCTGTATTTAGGCACCTTCCAGCCAAGGGTCATGGAATGGCCATCGCAGTTCAGAAGCGTGACCCCATAAGGATGTGAAGGGACAGCTGCAAGAACACAGAGCAGGAAGGTCACCCCGGTCTCCACCCAGGATGCCCAACCTCCTGGGGACCGCTCCTGCCCTGCGGAGGGAACTCCACCCCAAACCATCCTTGTGTGTTTTCATCTCTTCCTTTAAAGAGAGTAACTCTCTGTCATTTCTATTTATTGCAATTCCTAAACACATCCTCCAATAAATAATACATATACACATACATCTTCCAATATTTCAATAACACAGGGGCAATAAATTATTTAAATCAGGCCTGGGTGGTTGAAACAAGAGATTCTTCCCTCTCCTCTAAGGAAAACCTCGAAGAGGAGCTTTCTCATTACATCCATGAAAAATAATAGCCATGCCCCCATGACCAGAGATGCTGCACATTACTGACCCAGCCAGTCTTAATTTCCCACATCAAATCAATTCAAGTGAGGACGAATTCACATGAGTTCATTTGGAATTGGACCATCTTCTCCAAGGGGCTGAGGGAGGGTGTGCCTCTGCTTTCCCCAACCCCAGCCCCAGCTCCAGGTGACCTGCATCTGGGCATCCTCTGTTACCCAAGAAACAGGTGACCGGGGGAAGACCTGTTCCCATCACAGAATAAAACTGTAGACGATTGCTTTGTATTAAGGAGGAATGGTAATGTTTGGAAGTCCCTCCTGGGGAAAATGGACAGATTAGAATAATGACCTTCAAATAAAAGAAGAATGATTTTGCACTATATTGACCACCTAAGCAGTATTGGATTGGACACTCCTTGGATGCTCTATAACATGACTTTATATGTTGTTAGGAGAGAAAACTGAACTTCTGAAAATGCGTTTAAAATTTAATTGGAGACAAAAATAATTAAAGAGCAAAACATTTCTCTCAGAAATGAAAGGATATCAGTCTGACTCAAAATGAGTAACGTGACATTCATGCTCCAAATGTCCCAGGGCATGTGTTTGCCATGTGGCCCATCTTGCATGAAATCACCAGGGCGACAATCACAACACTCATGTTCTCAGGGCCCACCTCTGAAATTAGGTCCCAAATTGTTTGGTTTGATTAAAATCATTTTTAATGATGACCATTGATGAACAAATCACAAAGTTCACATCAACGTTTGGAATTCTCTGAGATGATTAAAACCCCTTGAACTAAGACTAACTGGAAAGGCCACTGATGTTTTTCTAGATTAGCATTAAATTTGAAAGAGACGTTCATCCTGATAGATGCACATCGATGCGGGGCACACTTACGGGGACATGTGACCTGAAGTGAAGCCGCGTGTCCCCAGCGTGCACCCTGCTGGCATTTTACCACTCCTCCCTCACCCCCGCCGTGTTTCCAAGACACGTGGCTGGTGGATGAGAGGCCTCCCCAAGACAGCATGTTCTCGGCACCAAGAACGTCTGTTCCCACAGAGCTTGTGATGGCCCCTGGGTTACTCACTGAGGGCAGCCTGGACCTTGATGACGTCGGACTCCTGTGAGTTCTCACTTGTGCCGACAGCGTTGACAGCCTTCACCCGGAACACGTACTGCTCGCCGGTCGTCAGGCCATGCACCACAAACCTGAGCAAAACACCAGTCAGGGGCGCAACCACACACCTCAGCCTTTCCCCTCCCTCCTCCAGCAGAAGTAAAATCATTGGGAACGCTCCAAATTTTTTTCCACTGGGACAGAAGGAACTTCACTTGTCTGAGTTCTTTATATATGCGTACTATATATCCACTCTATGTTTCATTTTTAGTTAACGGATGCAAATCAACACGCAGGGTCAGGAAGGAAGGCCATGATGCCTGGTTACACCGGGGGCGGGAGGGGCATAGGTTGGGAGATGCAGAAAGCAAACACCCGCGGATCCCCAGTATGGGTCACTGGCTCTGTGAGTCGGCTGTCCCAGCTATAAAATGGGACCACAGTCCCCACCTCCCAGCATCACTACAAGCATCAAGTGGGAACCTGTGTGGGAGGAGCTCAGCACAGGCCAGCGCCCCGTCCACGTGAGCAAGTCCCGCTCGTCTCTCAGAGCCCACAAACATTTAGTGGCCATTTATAAAACTCTGGCTCAAGAATGCTATTTTAAGTTTTTTGTCCTGAGATCTCTTTCTGTGTTTGCTGCCCATAGACTTGAAACAACATCTAACCGATACTCTTCTCAGCGATATCTCTTCCTTCCTAGCCACAGCTTTTCCCAAGTTATTTTTCTTAAAAAGTAGATTGAAAAGGGAAAGATGGCTGAGCCATCTGCGATAATGCATCCACAGTGGAGAATCTGACTGCTGCCTCTATTTACCCGAGAAGCATACCCTGGAGAGAGCTTACTAAAATCAGACACTCCACACTTGGCAGGAGCGGGGGTAAATCAATGCCGGGAGCGGATGCTCCTCTCCACCCAGGACAAGCCGATGTCCCTCACCCCTGCCCCGCACAAGAGAGGTGACGGCCGCCAGCTTTGTCTTCAATCAGTGGCTAGAGCAGAGGACTGTCAGTTATGTGAACAAAGCCATTTTTAGAAGTTCAAAAACTCAATATGGAAAAATAAAATGCCTCTCGAGTCAAGGAGGCAGTTTAAACTTTCCTGTTGGGAGGTAAGCCTTAGCTGCTAATGACTCCAGAAGGGCCAAGCTTCTAGAGTTCTCTCATCAACACGCTAATGATTTCAGCCCCATGCCCGGAACCAGCTTGTCAGCTTTCGAGTCCTGGCCCCTCGTGTGCAGGGAAGAAAACAGACCCTCGTGTAGGAGCCTCACAGGAGCGTCTGCCAGGGCGCACGCTGCTCTGAGTGCCATGCGGCTCCCAGCTGGCTGTGTGTCCTTCCCACGCAGCGAGTCCGGGGCCCCCGCACCTGGTGTAGCCGATGGGCTTGTGATTGCACGGCTCCCACACGCTGGACCCCGCCACGCAGCAGTCCACATAGTAGCCGAGCAGGTCCTCCTCGTGCTTGGCCCTGTCCCACTGCACCACGACCGATGTCTTCGTGTTCCGAGACGCCAGCACCCGGCCCGGGGCAGAGGGGACAACTGTGCAGAGGAATAGAGCGAGGAACCGTGAATGGAGACCGAGGTCCAGAAGCTGCACCAGAGACCCTCAAGCCCTTTGTCCACAGGGAATGGCTCCCCGAAATCTGGACGAGGAGGGAGGAGCAGGGGAAGTGGGCGGGGGGGGCTGCCACCCAGAGGGGGCCAGGAGCTGCTGGACCATCCTCTGTCCTACCTGACTCACAAAGAGAGAATTACAATCATGCAGTCTCCTGTACCCACCCCCCAGAACTATATTAAAAAGCATCTTCTCATGACACACATGCTTTGGCTAACAGGGTAGTAACAATTTTAAGAAAATAAGACACCTTCTATTGGATTGGCTGGAATCTGTAAGGGGATTTAAAATCCAATCATGATTTGACCCTGGATTTTCTCCACAGGGTGATTCAGAATTTCTGTAATCTTGTATGGCATCTTCAGAGCGGGAACTTCAAGCCACACAGGCAAGAAACTCCAGTGTGTTCAAGGTTTCTCAAAAAGTGACCAATGCCTAAAAATATTTCTAACCCATTTATTAGTTTCATAAAAATAAGATGGAACTTTGGAGAAATGCTGAGTACCAACCAAAACATGGCAGAGAGATCTCCATCTCATGTCAACTGAGATTTTAAGGCAGCTTTAATTTTGACTCATATACAACATTAGTTGTCTTTTTCAGCACAACGGAAGGGTATCTGATGTCCCTTACTCGGGGCCTGTCTCAAACCATGTCGCTCACAAACAAGGCTGTACTCACCAATCATATCCTGAGCCTGGATGGGGGCGGTGATCTCCGATGGGTCGCTCAGGCCATGCTTATTGGCTGACAAAACCCGAAACACGTATTGCTTCCCCTCAGCAAGGTCAAAGACGGCGTACCGAGGGGACCTCACGGCCATCTGGGCGTTGACCCGCTGCCAGGTCCCACTCCCAACCACGGACTGCAAAGAGACACAGGATTTACATGAGGAAGCCAGGAAGTCCCCAAAGGTGTGTTGGAGGAAAGGTTCTGCTCTAGCTAGCCAAATTAATCTTCAGGGATGTCCAGACGGTAAAGCACATCCTGCACCATCAGTAAATCTTTTCTGAATTTTATGAAAAAGGAAGGCAATTTGGAAAAACAGTCAAGAAATTATCCAAAGTTGGAAACGCTTACCAGTAAAAAATTTTACATGAAAGCAAATAAACTGTAAAAAAAACTTAGGGCAATTAATACATAGGATTGTAGTTTTAGTAAAGTGAAATGAACTATAAAGGATTAAAGATAATTTAGGGTGTTCATAAAATTCCATCATAACTCAGCTGGTCACATTTCAATTTAAAATTTTCACTATTTTAGGGGCGCCTGGGTAGCTCAGTCGGTTAAGCATCTGACTCTTGAGTTCAGCTCAGGTCGTGATCTCAGGGTCCTGAGATCGAGCCCCGCGTCAGGCTCCACGCAGAGTGCGGAGTCTGCTTGAGATTCTCTCTCTCCCTCTCCCTCTGCTCTTCCCCCTGCTCTCCTCCCTCTGAAATAAATAAATAAATATTTTTAAATAATAATAATAACTAAATAGAATAAAACTTGCACTACTTTGCAGCTCTTACCATAATAATAAGAAAATAGCAATCTAAATAACCAGCAGTAGCATAAGACCCATCATGCTACGTTCGTACATTTGAAAATGGAGTCACTAGGGCCACCTTACAAAGATCCTCCATCAGATGAGAGTAATTACAGCATTTCGCTACATGTGACATGGGATGCAAATTGTATCTATGATGTATCAAGTATATAAAAGACTATAAAGAAAGAGACCATAAATATCTGTATCTCACATTATTCGTGACTATTTCAAATGATGGAATTAGCGGTGATTTTCATTTTATTCTCTATACTGTCTCTGCACCTTTACTGCAGGTTTGATTTTTATCATTTGGTTTATCACCGATAATTATTTTGAAACCTCCATTCCATGTTTCACTTCGTTTCTTCCTTTCTGAGGGAATCCTGAGGAAGTAACGGCAGGGCACACTGCCCTGCTAATGGCTGCCAGGCTGGGAAAGCACCTCAAGCGCCCCGGCTTCTAGGAGTCAGGTCACATTTAAAGCTGTCATTTTAGCAGAAGTGCAGTCTCTCTCTTGGCGCTGACACAGGTGTCCGAAGCGGGGGCCCCCACGTGCTCTCCATCAGAGGGACACCCAGCAGAGGCTGATCAGGGAAAAGGAGCCTCACGCTGGAGGAATGGGGACAGGGAGGAAGCAAGGGAAGCTGTACTGTGAAGCTTCTAGAAACCCAAGTAAAGCTGGGGAGCCAAAGCTAAGTCAGGAGCTGCTCATCAGGAAGTGGAGGCTGGAAGACGATGTCCGTGGGGACAACCCCACTCCAGGGGATGCAACAGGCCACCCCATTTCAACCGCATCGATGGAGAGCTGCAGCTCCTACCGGTTCATCCCTGGGCTTAGCATAAATGGAGTGAGAGGAAGGCATACCCTGTGGTTCCTTCTGGGCCTTGGTAGGAACTAAGGCGCCGAAAGAGCACCCTGGACAGGCTGGGGAGAGACTGTCCCCCAGGAGCGGACTGTGACACAGGGAGACGTGCCGCCCATCTGGCCTGCACCTCCTTGCTCACACGTAGCGTGGCCTCCCCTGGGCTCTCACGTGGTTCCCTGCCTCCTGGGACCGCTGAGCACCATGACTCCCCTTCCTCGCCCCCATCAACATGCATATGGCCCGTGACCCCCGGGCCCCCAGCCCCAGCCCTTCCCACTGCGGGCAGCAGGTGGCCGAGCCAGAGGAACCCCGGTGATGTGGTCGTCCGTTTAGAAATGTATCTGCTAAGACGGTGCTTCCGGCCCTGGTGGCAGACGCCTCTGGAGAGGACCCAGGACATACTCTTCCTCCTGGGACAGAGCCGCCTGGCCCACCAGCGGCGCTCCCGTGACGCGACCACCACACGGCGTCCCCCAGAATTCTCCACCCTGCGTTGTTCCAGGGACAGCCCCCACATGAGGGAGTGTGGAAGGCTGCAGGGCCGGTGTGCGTCCCGGAGCCTGGACACCGCGCTCGTTTCCTCTCCGCGTCTGCTCTGCGCCACCTGCTGACCTGCGCTCCTGTCTCTACGGCAGGCTCCGCCCCCGGCCAGCTGCCCCAGGCCAACGCCCTTCCCAGCACCACCCCCTGCACTGCGGGATAAGTGGGGCGTCACAGAGCCACTTGCGGGACGGGCGGGACTCTAACGGTTCCTCCCACCGTGGCCCTCAGCCCGCCAGCAGGTCGGCAAGCCGAGGAGCGGGTCCCAGGCTGCATCTAGCCCAGCAGGACGGACTAAAGCAGGAGAGGCCTAGCAGGCAGTACGGACGTCAGTGCCTCTGATCCTGCTGCTTGTACGCCTGTGCGTGTATGTGCACGTGTGTGTGTGCACGCGCGCGTGTGTGCCTGAGATCCTGCTGCTTGCACGCATGTGTGTGTGCACGCGTGTGTGCGTGTGATCCTGCTGCTTACACGCATGTGTGTGTGCGTGTGTGCCTGTGATCCTGCTGCTTACACGCATGTGCGAGTGTGTGCACGTGTGTGTGTGTGCCTGTGATCCTGCTGCTTATACGCATGTGCGTGTGTGCACGCGTGTGTGCACGCATGTGTGTGCGTGTGTGCCTGTGATCCTGCTGCTTGTATGCCTGTGCGTGTGTGCACGTGTGTGTGCGTGTGTGCACGCATGTGTGTGCCTGTAATCCTGCTGCTTACACGCATGTGCGAGTGTGTGCACGTGTGTGCGCACGCCTGTGCATGTGTGTGCGCGTGTATGCGTGTGCACGCACGTGTGTGCGTGTTTGTCTGTGATCCTGCTTGTACGCCTGTGCATGTGTGTGCACGCGTGTGTGCATGTGTGTGGGGGTGCGCGTGTCTGTGATCCTGCTGCTTATACGCATGTGCGTGTGTGTGCACGC
>NC_058404.1:1702062-1704318 GCF_002201575.2 Neomonachus schauinslandi | reverse complement strand
TGCTTATACGCATGTGCGTGTGTGTGCACGCGTGTGTGCGTGTGTGCGCAGGGCTGCACTGCGCAAGTTACTTCTTTCCCTGCGTCCCCAGCTGGTCTTCAAACCAAGGATTCCTTCGCCTGGCATCTCGAGTGAATTCCTGTACGAGACCGCCACCAAGTGGCCACGCAGCTTATTACAAACGCCGCGCCACAGCAAACTGCCCTCCAGCCCAGATCTCACGCCATCCTCAAAACTTGCGAGCTAGAATGTGTCAGCAGGAAGAAAACTTAGAGATGCCCCATTTTGGTGGGAGCACCGGAGCCTGGAGACGTGAAGTGACCCACTTGTTCACACAAAGGCAGCAAAGCCCGGACCAGGACACTATTCCCCGACGCCAACGTGCATGGCCGGGGCTCACTGCGCATGCATGGCTCAGCCAGCGCCCCCAGCTCCCCAGTAACTAACAGTGGTCAAGGCTGCGACGACTGACCTAATGGTTGCGCATCCCTAAAACACACGGAGTCGCACAATGTGAAATCCTACAGAGAGCTGCTGTCTCAGGAAACGCGACCGCAGAGTACCTTCTCAATGAAATACATCAGCGGCTCCTTGCCACGGGGAGCAGGTGGGTCCCAGCTGAGGACAACATATGTTCTGCTGATTTCCGAAGCATGCACGTTGGTGGGAGGCCCTGGAATCTGAACGTCGCCTGCAGGAGTGATAAACTCGGTTAGTGCTGGATGAACCCCAGGTCACCCGGGTCGCCAGAGCCCATCTTCAGAGCACCGTCCCTCGGGTACGTTACCAGGCACCAAAAACTGCCATGCCAAACTGTCTTTTGCTTCATTTCTATTTTGGCATAGCAAGCCAACTGATTTTCCAAGCCAAGTATAATGCACTGGTTAAGATCACCTAATTATTTTTGTTGCTAATAAAAACCAGTTAAAAAAAAAAAAAAAAAAAAAAGAATCTAATCCAAAATCTTCCAGAGTTTCAGCCGGAAGGGGAGGCAGAAGAATTACCCAGAAAAATAGGGCATTTAACCAGGACTGGAGCCCTGGCTGCGCTGGGAACCTGCGCAGAGGAGGTCTGAGCGTCTGTGTCCTGCAATACGGAGCCTGTGGAATGGGATTATCCCTCCTCTACTGGCCCTCTCCGCTTACGGGTACGCTCCTCAGGCCCCATGCCCTCACAGCTCCGAAACTGTGTATCAACTTCCAGAGCACACGGCTTCTCCCTCCCCAGGCATCTGTGCCACCTTCCCAAGCACCGTAATCCATACCTATATGTTTGAAATTCTGGAGTGACGTCACTCAGCCTTTTGCAAACAACTAGGATGGAACATTTGCGATCAGAGATGTCTCCTATACCTGTCTCATGACGCACGTCTTGTTTTAATGGGACTTAAGGTGTCAGGGGCGTCATGTTTGCATAGGAGAGCTTTTCCTACGAGGTGGAGGTTTTCCAGACCCACAGTCCCTGTCGTTGCAATACAAAATATTATGAGCTTCCAATTAGATTAGCACATGATTAAAATGGTTTGAACGTCCCCAGGACATCTCTGAGCCCTTCTCGATATCCAGTTGCTCCCTCAGGACTCTGCTGCCAGCAAGGCATTGAACAAGCCCATGGAGACAGCACAAACAAGCCTGGTTTCATTTCACGGGAGTCCTGTTACAGAGTGCGTTCCATTTTAAAGGCCCCACGGGCACAGAAACGCCGCACAGCCTTATCTAGGAGCGTTCTGGCAAGTGGGTTGGGTTTCAAGCAAGGAGTCAGGGTGTCTCCAGGGAAGTGCCAGTGAGGGCTGGGTGGAGCAGGGCCTCAGGACACCCAACAGGTGTGCTCTGGACCCAAGTGCTGTGTCCACACCTACAGAGATGCGGACACAGGCCTTCAAGAGAGAATATGCAGGAATTCGTCCTAGGGTGAAGCATGGTGAGCCCCCAGGGCTGAATCCGATTTCCTTCCGAGATGCTGGACGACACAGGAAGCAAACGCAGGGACCGGAGGGAGGCTAGACAGGTAGTAAAGGCAGTGAGAAGAGGCAAGCCCCTGCACGCAGAGCTGCCTTCCAGATCTGAGCGACTCGCTCTTTTCAGACCCAGCACGGAGCTCCCAGGCCCAGAGACAAGGGAATAAGGAGCATTTCATTTGCTGCTGGGGAAGAAGAAAGAGTGCAGTTTTTGTCAGCAGGGAACCCCTGATTGGGGTCAGAGGCTTGAGCCCTGGAGCCTTTCAGGACCACCCTAGGCCATGCAGCAGCAAGAGTGC
>NC_058404.1:1701588-1702052 GCF_002201575.2 Neomonachus schauinslandi | reverse complement strand
CCTGGAGCCTTTCAGGACCACCCTAGGCCATGCAGCAGCAAGAGTGCTAGAGATGCACAGATGACCCCAACTACGGACAGAAGAGGAGAGGGTTCAAAGGACCCCGGGGGGCAAGGAGAGGCCGAGGAATTGAGCTGATCTCCATTACCAACCCTTCTAACAGCTGAGAGGAGAATGCAGACAGAGAAGCAAATGAAAGCAAACTGAGGGGCGCCTGGGAAGTGCAGTCGGTTGAGCGTCCGACTGTTGATTTCAGCTCAGGTGGTGATCTCAGTGTCAAGAGATCGAGCCCCGTGTCAGTCTCCATGCTCAGCATGGAGTCTGCTTGAGATCCTCTCTCTCCCTCTTCCCCTCCCCCCACTCAAATAAATAAATCTTTGGAAGGAAGGAAGAGAGAGAGAGAGAAAGAAAACAAGGAAGAAAGAAAGAAAGAAAGAAAGAAAGAAAGAAAGAAAGAAAGAAAG
>NC_058404.1:1676597-1701578 GCF_002201575.2 Neomonachus schauinslandi | reverse complement strand
AGAAAGAAAGAAAGAAAGAAAGAAAGAAAGAAAGAAAGAAAGAAAGAGAAAAGAAAAGAAAGAAAAGAAAGCCAACACGAGAGGCAGCTCACATGCATCGCCCGGGGTACTCCGCCCGGATCAGGTGCTGCTGAGTGACGGGCGCTGCTGGAGCCTCTGTTTTGCTAGCATAACGTGTCTCTGCAGCCCCGCTCTCACGAGTCACATCCATACGGGGCGAAGATGGGGCTCAGAAAGCCGCAAGCTTTCCCAGGATCCCTGGCTATGGGGTGGTGGGACAGGGGCCCAGGCCTCCGTCCCCCGATTGCAAATCCTGCCTTTTGTTCTATCCACCCAAGGAGACCACAACCTCCACAGGCTGCCAGGAGGTTCTTCTCTAAGTCACTGAAGCACGAACTGTATTTGGAATTTTCAGAATCCCCAAGATGACAGAGCTCGAGAGAATGCACACATGTAATGAGCACCACACTGGTCGGAGCACACGATTCCTTTAAGGCAGCGGCTCAAAGCCACAGTGCCCTGAGCACCCAGATGTGGAATTAGCAGAAGGAACCCTGCCTGGCTGTGGTCTGTGGAAGCCCGCTCTGGCCTTCTCCAGAACACACTGTGCACTTCTCAAGGGACCAACGCAAGAACGGCTGGAAAAGTTGGATGATATGAAGAGAAGAGCACTGACAGTAATTAAAACCTTTGAGGAAGACATAAAGATTAAACTGATTAGAAAAACTGAGCAAAAAAAAAAAAAACATAAAATAGCAGAGGAGTGATTTTTTTTAACCAACCAAGGAGAGTTCCTTTTTCATTAAGACGTAATGGCATTTACCAGTTCTTTTCTAGCTAACACAGCACTAAAGGAAACAGACGGGCCTCTGTGAGGAAAAGAGTAAGGGTAGCAACAGGAAGAACCTCCTAACAGCACATGCTTGAACCCAGAAATGGGTTGCTTGAAAGCATCAGGAAATCTCTTTCTCTAAGGATTTTTTTTTAATTAGAAAAGGCATTTGCTATGGCTAACAGATACATGCAAAAATGCTCAACATCACTAGCCATCAGGGAAATACAAGTCAAAACCACAATGAGATACCACCTCATACCAGTCAGAATGGCTAAAATTAACAAGTCAGGAAACAACAGATGTTGGCAGGGATGCGGAGAAAGGGGAACCCTCCTACACTGTTGGTGGGAACGCAAGCTGGTGCAGCCACTCTGGAAAACAGTATGGAGGTTCCTCAAAAAGTTGAAAACAGAGCTACCATTTGATCCAGCAATTGCACTCCTGGGTATTTACCCCAAAGACACAGATGTAGTGAAAAGAAGGGCCATATGCACCCCAGTGTTCATAGCAGCAATGTCCGCAATAGCCAAACTGTGGAAAGAGCCGAGATGCCCTTCAACAGATGAATGGATAAAGAAGATGTGGTCCATATATACAAAGGAATATTACTCAGCCATCAGAAAAGATGAATACCCAACTTTTACATCAGCATGGATGGGACTGGAGGAGATGATGCTAAGTGAAATAAGTCAAGCAGAGAAAGTCAATTATCATATGGTTTCACTTATTTGTGGAACATAAGGAATAGCATGGAGGACATTAGGAGAAGGAAGGGAAAAATGAAGGAGGGGAAATCAGAGGGAGAGATGAACCATGAGAGACTATGGACTCTGGGAAACAAACTGAGGGTTCTAGAGGGGAGGGTGGTGGGGGGATGGGGTAAGTGGGTGATGGGCATTAAGGAGGGCACGTGTTGTGATAAGCACTGGGTGTTATACGTGCCTCGTGAATCATTGAACACCACATCAAAAACTAATGATGTACTGCATGGTGACTAACACAACATAATAAAATAAAATTTAAAATAAATAAATAGAGTAAAGTAAACTCATGAACTTTGCAGACCTTAAAGCCAGTCACAGGAGCTTATGCTTCTTCCCGGGTCTGCACCAGATCATGGGAACCGCCCGTCTGAGGCATGCAAAGCCTCATCCCAAAGAGTGGGAGCCCCGTAAGGCTCAGTGTCCCAGCCGGACAGCCTTCCAGCTGAGGGTCCTAGTCTCTGCCCCGTATGCCCAGCTCCAAGAGCAGAGCCTCAGGAATGTTGCCCGCATTCGAGAATGCGTCAAACAAAATGAAGCCATGGGCCCCAGGGAGCCAGAAAACCTGCCTTCTCATAAGAAACCATTAAGACTCTTAAGCATAGGAAACAAACTGAGGGTTGCTGGAGGGGAGGTGGGGGGGGATGGGGTCACTGGGTGATGGACATTACAGAGGGCACGTGATGGAATGAGCACTGGGTGTTGTATGCAACTGATGAATCACTGACCTCTACCCTTGAAACTATAATACACTCTATATTAATTAATTGAATTTAAATTAAAAAATAAAATAAATAAAAAAAAATTTTTTAATGGAAAGGAAATGTAGGAAGAAAGATGACAAATGGTATCTGTGACTCTATTCCAGTCGGAAAGAAGATCTACTGTGTCTATAAACCAAACTTCCATTTTATCGATTGGAAAGCTAAGTCTGTTACAATGTGTTAGTTCTGGATTGGGTACTTCATAGTTGGCTATTTATAGCCCAGCACATCTCTATCTATGTATGGAGAGATGGCTCTTCTCCCCGGAAGAGCACAGTTCCTGCCGCGGGAAGCTCGATTGTACTGTTTCATGCTCCCACTGCTTGGCACAGTGACCATTACATAATGCAGATCTTGCCTCCTCGTTGGGGGTAGGTTTATTTGAACGCCTACATGCCCACGTAGGAGAGCTCAGAAGGTTCCCTCCTCGCTGATCCCATCTACCCCCTGGAGGTAACGAACAGAACTTCCCTTCCCTCTCTCATGTCAAAAACGCACGTTTTACCCAGGCCAGGTAAAGGCCTGCTACAAGAACACGGCTTCCTCTTAAGTAGGAGCCAGATTTTATGTGTTCAAATAGCCACATTTCAATCCGTTATTTAGAAGTCATAGAAAGTCAACCTTTCCTGAATTATTTTCCTTCTGTTACTTATTTACTGGGCATCTTCCCCAATTTCTAAGTATGTCTGGAAGTGGAGGTCTTAACTAAGACTTTACACATCACTGTGGGGTGTCCCTCTGGGAATTATGTGTTCTCGAGATACTAGAGAAAAACCATTATAGGTGCAGAAGATCCAATGTCTGGAGACCACCTGGGGGCAAGTATGAAAATCGACCAATGAACTCTTGGGTCTGCAGCTATCTAGGGAAATAGTGCTTGGGACTGCAGCAACTTTTTAAATTTACATATATATAAATATATATATTTAATACATATAATATATATATTTTTAGGACTGCAGCAATTTTAAAGGAGAGCTTCAAAAGACATCTCCAAATTCATGTTTCTTCATTTGTAACTTGTTCATTGTCCTCTATGAACTCTCATTATAAGTCTGTTTAAAATCTTTGGATTTCTGATTATTACTGCCAGGTTCCCCTCCTTAATAAATCGATCCTCCTAGCTATCTCTGAAAGGAATATCGAAGAGAAGTGTTCATAAAATCCAATATAAATGAGGGAAATGCAAACTGTCAGGCCAAGGATACTGACAGGAAGAACTCAGTCCATTTCGGCTAAAATGCTTAGAGATAAAATTTTTGCTTAAAAAGAAAAACTGAAACAGTCCTCCACTCACAGAGTGTAAGAGAAAGGGCCCAGCCTCAGCCAGTGACAAAGGCTCGGGTTCAATTTGATCTTCTCTGCGAGGCCCCAGGAGAACCCAGAACCCATATGGAAGCGATAAAACCACCCGGGAGGACCCTGGATCCTAACCTTCTCCCTCAATCTGCCTCGTTCCTGTTTTCTAACTTCTACAGGCCACACACTCACAGACTTGATCTACGGCTTCAGTGTTTACACATTTAGACTATACCCACCAGCTGGATGTTTGCTGTCTGTCGGTGACTCTGGTCTCTGACCACCAGCCTGAATCCCTACGGCACATGCAGCGGGGCCGTGGTGCTGAAGGGCCACTCACCTTCGGGTTCATCCTGGTAGATTACGATTTCTTTATCCCCCTCCAAATGGACCGCTGCAGAGAGAAAGGTAGATGATGAATTTGGCATCCCAAGGTTTCCTCCAGAAAGCCCCAGTTTCCCTAACTCGTTACGAGATCCAAATCCCCTCTGCATTATGATTACAACACACCCACAACTCTAAAGTAATCCGAGTTGATATTTTGAAGCAGTCTTCATATTTAGTGCTTCTCAGATCTTTGTGCTGGGTTCAAAAGACCATGCAGGTAAGGAAAATGTAGGGGCTCACTTCACACCATAACTGAGGGCCCAATCCCTTTCAGGAATCTGTGTCATGTGAAATTACCATTCGGAAATAAAGCGGCTTGGTTTCAAAGCCTTCGGAGTCTTACCATGTGTTGAAATTATATCATCAAGAAAATTCTAATTCTGAACCAATCTGACTGGATTGCAGTGAAGAGCATTAGAAAGGTGGTGTGGGGGCGCCTGGGTGGTTCAGTCGTTAAGCGTCTGCCTTCGGCTCAGGTCATGGTCCCAGAGTCCTGGGATCGAGCCCTGCATCGGGCTCCCTGCTCCGAGGGAAGCCTGCTTCTCCCTCTCCCGCTCCCCCTGCTTGTGTTCCTGCTCTCGCTGTGTCTCTCTCTGTCAAATAAATAAATCTTTAAAAAAAAAAAAAGAAAGGTGGTGTGGTTGGTGTCGGACTATATACGGGAGCCTGGCCGCACCCACTCGTAAAGTGACACTGGTGGACATACGGACACCATAAAATGTCACCGCACCACGCTCAGCCCACGAAGGCACCCTTAAGACTCATATGCAGCCGAGTGCGGAAGAGAAAGAACAAATCATAGAAAACAGCCCCAAGTTTCCAAGGCACCGCGGCGGCTTGACATCTGCACAACTTACCTTGTAATCTCTTGAGGTCAACAGGGTCAAGGGCAGCCACGGCCTCAGACACTCTGGAAGGCCTGCTAATGCCCGCGCTGTTGACCGCCCTCACACGGAAGATGTACGACCTTCCTTCAAAGAGTCCGGTCACGGGGTATTTGCAGATTTTCACAGGAGTATCATTGCACTGAACCCAGTTGTCTGTTCCCACTTCACATCTTCAGATAAAAATGAGCAGAGAACAAAGACCCACATGCATGTTTGCAAACGAAATAAATAAAAAAACTACATGCAAAAAAAAAAAAAAACGAGCAGAGAATACCAAATATATCGGTCTAATAAATACACATAGGTCAACTATAACAGGAAATTTCCTTACACTGTAGAAATCAATACTGTTACTGTACTAGATTTACATAAGCAGAAGTATAAACAAACGTAAAAGACAGAGCTATTTAGGAAATGTAAAGTATATCTATTTATTTATTTATAAGCTTTATAATTTAGAGCTTGAAGATCAGTTCCTGCCTTCAACCACATTTAGGCAAAATCTCCTCCAAAAGTCACGGGAGACGTATCCTTGACAGTCCTTTTTCCAACTTACATGGCAGAATCAGCGGGTGCACTAAGCTCCCCCGCATGCCCAATGCCAGGGCGTAGGGAACCAAATGGCCCTCACCACTGGTCCCCCACATGCACCCCCTGTACTGAGCCTCGGGGAGTGAAATCTCTCCAGAATGTTGGCTCAGTCTGTTCCAAAGTCAGTGAGATGTGCCTTCCGAGCACATCACATGTGGAATTTGGAAGTCTTTTGAAAACATTAAGTCCTGACCAGCCACCTGAAAATGCAGAGAGTACCTTCCATTTTTCACAGGTTGAGAAATTTCAGCACCAAAATGTCATGTCAAATCCCCAGGAGAGCATAGCAGGTTCAGAAATATCATCTTTCGGAGCTGTTCGAGCCAGGGCTGTGTATGTGCTTTAGAAAGAACCAGCTCTCTTTCTCCGAACAATCCAGAATTTTAATGCAAGTTCTGTGACCCACGTGTGCTAACCTGTTATGGCCAGAACACGGTCAAAACTGAGAGTCTGGCGGGGGCGCGCCTCAGCTTACCCCCCAGCTGGCTGCTGCAGGGTGGGAGGCTCCTCCCCCGGCCTGAAGGTTCTGTGTGTTCATCCATTTTAATGAAAGAGGGCAGGGGTGAATCATTAGCTGAGAAGGGCTGTGAAGTGGTTTTTGTCAAATGGCTGAAAAAATGTTCAAATGTCACAGGAAAAGAGAAAATCGCTTTATTTTGTTTTTCTGTGTTTTAATTCAAGGGAAACTCTGACCAATGCACTCCACAAATCTGACCTTAACATTTCCAAATATTATCCCGATGGTGAATGTTTTACCTAAACAAGTAGCTTTGTTGGTATGGAAAAGGGAATTTAACCAACCTAATGCCAAAAAAACAACCAGACTTGAATGATTTTTCTGAAGTAAACATCTTATTTTACTGTGTGTTATACATACAACATCTAAAATTCCTCCCCAGAGCCACCCTCCTTAGACCCTGTTGTGTTACTTCTGAATTCATTTTCTTGGACTGCAATTTCTCTCGGTGATTGAAGTGTGTAATTGGGGCAGAAACTGCACTTCCAATAAATTCACTGGCTCTGCTTGGTTTCCTTCCCAGGCCCTGAGCACCATACCAAGTAAAGGAACGTGAAAGAATTAAGACTCCAGTGAGTTTAATGATGACCCACATTTAAGTGATTAACTCAAAGGTAAATTCCAACATTTTTTCCTTTGAAATGGCAATATTTTTTTGCTTGGAAGCAATAAGAAAGCATAGTTTAATGGAAAGGAAGAATGAAACCTGGGTACGAATGGGCTGGCATTCTTCCCAGCTACATTTCCATATTGCCTGTTTTCTCCTCCCCTAGATGGAGAAGCAGGACTGAACTCTCCCCAGAACCCAGAACCGGGGTTCAGTCTGCCTGGAAAAGTTGGAGGGGATTCAATATGGGGTGTTGAACAGGCAAACAATTACAACACACAGAAATCTACCTACTCGTTTAACCCCTCCATGTTCCACTTACTCAGTCAGGAGCGCTAAATAACCAGAGAGTGAAATACCTGATCCGACCAAGAACAGTGTCATGAACTTGAGTTTAGAGAAATTTCCAAAGACGTTGTCCGTGCCAACATCAGTTTCAGGGACGTTTCCAGCCCTGGAAGAAGGCAGTGGGCACTCACCGATCAATGAAATAGCCGATGACGGGGCTCTCGGTGGTGGTGTTGGGCGGCTTCCAAGTCACAATGACATAATCGCGGTTTGCATCGTGGCACTGAAGGTCCATGGGCGCGCCCGGAGCCCCAGTGACCAGCGGGTCAGCGTCTGCCATCGGGGGAGGGAAGAAAAGTCATGTGGGGGAGGGGCGCTGGAAAGCCTGTTGCCCGATTCTTCAAACTCACACTTCGGTCTCCCCGATTCGAGTCCACTCCCTGTTTAATCCTCACGTCTAAATGACTTGACTATTTTTTGACTATGATCGCTTGGTGACAAGAAATATAAACATATTTATGAGTTTTTAAAGTCAAAAATGCTCTATTCTCTATAAAGTACTCAAGTCTATGATTTTTCATAATTGATTCTAAAATTGAAGGTCACCTTCTCTTGATGGCGGGTTGTCACATAATGTCACATCAAAAACTGACCGAAGAAATAATGATAATAATATGGCCTTTTTAATGCGTGAGAAATATTACCTTAGACGCTTCTATCTCTCAAAGTCCTTACAAGATTGAGGACACAAAATTTTTCTTTTCTGCAAGTGGTGAGCAAATGTTTGGGCCCCTGCTGCACTGAAACTTTCCTAACCCGTTGGTGAGCACACCGCAGGTACATTTGGTTTTCAGATGCTCGGTACAGGGGCACTGAAGGCCAGCAGGGCTAGTCAGAAAGTGGACACAGCAAACCTTCAGTTTCCTTATCTGCAGTCTGCCCTTCCTTACTGGGTAACTCTGAATGTTGTACCGTCTTGTTCGATTCTCCTCAGCATACTAAAAGCTAAGGATTCCTTGACATTGAGCCAGATATTTTCTTTCACATTCAGAGCCCTCAGAAAGTAATCAGGACAGTTAAACCCCCCCCTAAGTGCGTTATTTTCTTCCTGCTGCCAGTGCTGAATAAGCAAGGCAATCTCGGCTATGTTGTATTTATTGCCTTTTTATGGGGTGGAACGTCTTGCCAGAAGGCATACACAGAGAATGGAAGGTACACTTCAATGCCAACCTAATAAAGACGGTAAAACTTTGTAGAAGGGTCTAAAATCCCAGCCCTGCAAGTTTGTGTTGTCTCGTGGGGGTGGGGCGGGCGAGTGGCTTTATTTTACATGTGTTCCCTTTTTTTTTAAGTTATAGTATTCCCTGATGATACAGCCCTTCTTTTATGCTCTGATCCAACAGTTGCAGTTTGGCAAGAATAATATGCTGATAGGGTTATTCCAGGCCCACGTAACCTGGAGTTGGTGGGAGGCATAAAGGTGCAGGAATCAGCGAGCAAGGGGTGGGCAAGGCTGGGCGGGCTGTCAGAACGGAGGGCAGCCCCCCTCGGGGGCCACAGGCTCAGGACAGCAGTGCCCGCCAACTAGAACCAAGGGATCTTCAGGGTGGCTCAGCTGGGCCCTGGGGAGGAGGGGTCCCTAAGCCAGACACCGCAGGGGGTCTGGGAGTCGCTGCGGGGCAGGGCTCCACCAGGGGCCCAGAAAAGCCTGGGGGCTGTGAGTGTGCAAGAGAAGGCTCCAGCTGTGGGCCCAGACAGCTGACCCCCAGTTGCTCCACCCTGGAGAAGCCCCCTCTGAGCCTCCACATCAGCATTTGAGACAGAGAATTAGGGCACTGGCTTACGGGATCAGTGTAAGAACTTCAGACTCTATATGCACAGGCCTGTATGTGTCTCTGTACATGCAGATACACGTGTGTGTGTGTATGGACTTCCGTGTGCATCGTCTACACGGGATAGACATAATTTTATCCAGTTCACGGATCCACGTGTCCACTTCCTACAGCGTAGGTATGAAATGTGCATGTGCCCATATATAACGTGCCCAACGGCTAACACTACTGCTTATCATGGGCCCAGTTCTCCTTGCCATAAGTCATGTGGGGGAGGTCTCCTTTCCATAAGGCGGTCACGCAGCCCCAACGGGAAGACCTGAGGAGTAAACAGGCCGCACGCGGGCTGCTGCGCGTGAGGCTCTTGGGGCAGCCAGCCACCACGCTGGCGCCTTGAACGCACGCGCGCTGAGGTCGGTGGTGGTGGTGGTAACAGCAGCTGCAGCATCGTGGTCTCGTCTCATAAGCAAGCCTGGGGCATAAGCAGGTGTCCCTAACCAGCGTTCCCTACTCGGGACCCCTCTCTACTGTTGAATTTTCCCGAGAATTAGCAGCAGAGGTGTGTTCATGCTTAGAAGTCGTTTTACACATTTTACCAATTTATCAACAGAGAGACAAAAGTTAGGATTCTGCTCCTCTCCTGATTCCATCTCCTTACATCATGGGCTGATGATCAGACACAAGCTGATGTGCACACAGGACAGGAACACCAACGCCACCATCAGGAGGTTTCCAAGGAGCGCAGCGAGCCGCCCCGCACGTGCACCTGCTCCATCCTCGTCTGGGGTCCCGTCCCCCCGCGCTCGCGCCCTCGCCATGCTGCCTGCGCACCTGAGGCCACGTACCTCGGACAAACATGAAGGCGCTGTGCTCGCTGATGCCCCCTCTGGACACAATCCTCAGGGTGTACAGGCCCTCGTCGTCCTTGTTCAGGTGGCTGAAGGACAGGGAGGCCTGGCCTTCTCCGAAGAACATCTTGGTCCACTTGGACTCCTTCACTAGCACATCTGAAAGAGCGTTCAGTGCAGAACTGCTTCAGAAACCATCAAGGAAATCGGACTATAAAAGTGGACAAGGTGCCCTGGTGTGGGGGGCAGGGCTTTCGAGCCTGACACGGAGGAAGGAAGCCTCAGCCTCGTAGCGATTGGACAGCCGTGTTTTACACAAGGAGCACACACACAGTGGCCGATGGTGAGGCAAGAGGCATCTGCAGGGCAGGACCAAGGTCAGTGTCGGGAGGGACAGAGACAGCGTGTGTCGGCCTGTGGGGATGGCGGTGGACCGGGGCCCAGCCGTCTGCCCCCGGCACGCCCCACGGTGTCTCACCGCGTCCACCGCCAGGTTTCGTGGAACGAAAGCCCTCCGCCATGTGCCTTAGCAATAAACTACGGAAGCGGCAACAGACCGTCTTGCAGCTGTACAAGAGGACAAGCCTGGGGAAGAAACATCCAACGGGGGAAACCAAGGAAGCAGCAGACGAAAGAGGAGCGACCCCTGCCCCCCTCCTCGTCGGGCAACCACCACCCGCGGTGACATCCATGCTTGGAAAGGGCAGAGAGACGCCGGCCGCCTCCTGCCGCGGGAGCGCGGCCACATGCACAAGCGGGAACGTGAGCCGAAAGCCTTCAGGCAGGCACGCTGTCTGGGCGCCCAACACACATTCTGAGAACGGGCCCCGAGGTGGTGAACAGGTGCGTGACGGTGACTTCATTTGAGAATTGTTCCTAACGGGAAAAAAATAAACCGACTCCAACACCGAGACCCGGGGCAAATACGGACCCCTGCGTAATGGGGCACAGGACCCTCCAGCGAACAGTGTCTCAGAATAATTGCTGTCGTGGAGACATGGGTGTGGCGTCTTGTGACACGAAGGACACTTCCAAGTGAAGGTATCTTCCCTGTTTTAACATATACGCACAGACACAGAGATATATTCCACAGCCGAGTGGTTAAGAGTGATTTTTGGTGAATGAAATTATAATTTGGGGTTTTCTGCAATAAAAACCACATGCGTATAAGAAAAAGGAGCTTTGTTTATATTTATATTTTTAATGTCTCAAACTCGCTGGCAGGCTCAGGAGTACTCTGCCCCACAAAGTACTCTGGGGCACAGAGTATTAACTTTTCCTTCATGGTGCCTAAGGGGCTAAGCCCACTCAGCAGCACTGTGAATAGAAAGTGTCGGAAGTGTCAGAAAAATAGATATTTTAAGGTGTTTTATCAATTTTTCTCTCTTTCCCAGAGGAATTAGCACAGGACCTGATACACAGGTAAGTGCAATAAAAATATATTATAATGTGATGTAATGCAACATACAATTTTAAAATGTAATTCTCCAGGCAGGAAGGGGGGGCAGGATGATGAAGTCATTAATTTGGAGCAGAGAGGGAAGGCTCCCCAGGCTACAAGCCGGGAGGGGAGTCTGCCGGCACCTGGGTCTTGGGCCCCCAGCCCCCACAAGCATGGGAAGTCAGTCTGATGTTCAAGCTGCCCAGTTACTCACCTGGATGTTCATAGGAAATGGGCAGCACGTGTCTAATGTGAGCCTTGGGCCGTCTGCTGAATTCGGGCTCGGTCTGAGGGCAGGTCTAGCCAGAAGCCCGTTCCCTGAGCAGAGGCCCACCCCATCACTGGCTCCATAACCATCTCGTGGCTTGCCAAATGGGCCTCAAGTGCAAATTACACGCAATGGTGGTCCTGGGTTTTATCATAAGTGACCCTGGTTTTCCTCTCTGATTAGATTTGAGTCCTAATCTATCTTAAATCGGGGCCCCAATTCCACATGTCCTGTTTGCACAGCGCACCTGCCATGCCTGACAGACGGTGATATTCCTCGGACTGACATCAGCTGGGGGTGTACCGTCACCCGGTGCCTCAAAGCACATTAATTTTAAAGAGGGAAAAACAACAACAAAAAAACCTCCTTACAGTTTAATGTGTACAAATAAGCCACAGAGAATGGTCTCTGCTGGTCTCCACTTGAATCCCAGGGCCCGTGAAGGTCTGAGCATGACCGTGGACGTGGGGCACCTGGCTCAGCTAAGCCCCCTAACTTCCGCAAGGATCCAGTAGACGTGGGGAAGATGCTTGTTGGCGGCTCTGAGCACATGTGTTCTCGCACACCTGTCGTGGCCACGTCCCCGGGAATCCAGGACTTTCTAGTCACTAGGAAACACTCCAAAATGGACATCACTGTCCGCTGGGGATCCGATGAAAACTCTCCTCGAATCTATTCCATTCTCTCCAGAAAGGGTAAATGAGAATTTTGGAGCTTCGGTCAGATCTTATGTCTTAAATTAGAACTGCAGAGGGCAAATTAAATCTCCTCTGTCACCACAAAGAGTCTCTCCCCCTCGCTGGGCTGCACGTTGTCAGCACACACGGTCAGTGCCGTGTCTTTAGCAAATCGTCACACCCTGTTCTGGGACATTGCTCACACTTTAAAAGGACATTGCTTTGTAATTCTATTTTCCCCCGGCTGGATTATAAATACCTGCTGGGCAGGCTGGTGTGTGTTTCTTTGTCATCTTCTGAACTGTGTTAGGTCCCAAGTAAATATAAGCAGGACAGTCTCGCGGGTTGCACAGAAGGCCAGTTTCCTTCAGGAGCCCCCCGGCCAGAGAAGAAGAGGGAAGCGCCGTCCACACGCACAGGGCTGTGAGCACAGCCCCACAGAAGGGCGCAGGTGGGAGAGGAGCGGGGAGTCTGCACCAGCCCGCCCCCGGGGGAGGCCCCCCGTCACAGGGACCTACAACACCATCCCTCTCTCACAGACCGGATGCAAGGAAAGCGTCACACTGAGAACAGAGCCCAGTACTCCACGGCCTCTAATCAGTGTGAGCGGTGGTTTCAGCCAAGGAAGACCAGGCAGATACAGACACCTCTCTTGTTCTGTTTAACCACAGAAAGACCCTTCTTGTGAAGCTATACAAAAATCTCCTATGACTCATCTAAATTCGGGCATCCCTGTTAACCTCTCCCTGACCCGGGGTGAAGGTCAAGGTGCACGGCAGGCTCCCAGCTCCCAGTCTCTCTGCTTGCCGTGCTGCCTGTGGCCATCACCGTGGTGGGCACGAATGCCAAAGCACCACTCAAGCTTCCCGTTCACTCTCACCCCCGGTGACGCCAAGGGTGCGTGCAGCGGTGCGGCGCGCCCCAAGGAGCGTCCCCGGCTGGGGCGGCCGTGCCTGCCCAGTACTCACCGTCTCTGTACCACTCGGCACGCGGCTGCACCCTCTTCAGCTCTGGTGTTACCAGCAGTGTGCACTTGAGAGTAACAGTCTCGCCTTCTCTCCTGAAGGTGACCCCAAACTTCTCCAAAAACTGGACGTCGAAGTGCATGTACGGAATCACGGATGAAGGGGGCACTGCGCAGATGAGGGGGACACGGTTACAGCGGGAGGGGCAGGCTGGTGCCCGCGCAGCAGGCGCGCTATTTCCCCACGACCACACGCATCTGTGCCCTCCAGACAGCTGCACTGGGGGATAAACGCGTGTCCCCCAAATTCACACGTCAAAGCCCTCGGCCCCAGCAAGAAGGTATTAGGAGGTGGGGTCTCTGGAAGGTGATGAGGTTTAGCAGGAGGTCATGACGGTGGGCTCCATGAGGAGACCCGGGCTCTCTACTCTGTGTGCGGATGCGGCGAGAAGGTGCCGCCCGCACACCAGGAGGAGGGCCCCCCCACTCGGGCCACCATGACCTCTGACTTCTCCCCAGTTGTGAGAAGTAGATGCCTGTGGTCTGAGCCCCCAGGCTACAGAGCATGTGGTAGCAGCTGAGTTGACTGAGCCCCTCCCGAGGAATCGGAAGACCCGTCATGGAGATGCAGCTCGTCCTCCGGGCCAGAGGATGCAGAGGCAGAGGGAGGCCACGTGGAAGCTGAGCCACGCAGCGTAGACCAAATGCCCCAGCCTGTGGGGCTTTGGGAAAGTCACCTCGGCTCTGAGCCAACAGCGTTCTGGTCTTCAGAACACACCGTGGTATATTGATCGGCACAAAACGAATTAACTACATCCAGGGGTAGCAAAATTAAATCTCAAAAATATAATGTTTAGTGGGGGGGGTACATTTCAGAAGAAAATGCACAGTAAATTTGCCAAACAAACATACAAAAAATTCATGATTTAAAACAGGTGCACGCAGGGGAGATCTTGCTAAATGGCTGGGAACTTCCAGAGGATGGTTTCTTCCCAGGAGGATGTGGGGGAGGGGCGGGAGGAAGGAGGAGGGAGGGTGGAGTTTCATCACCTCCCGATGCCCTTAGCGCCTAAAAATAACCAGGGGTCACCGAAGTGTACATCTGAAATGGTTAGTTCTGTGTGATGCCAATTGGACTTTGGTTTTTAAGGAGCAATTGAAAAAAAATGGCGGAATATTCACATGTGTTGAATACAATGGTGAATACATGGGCATCTATTATGTTGCAAGTTTTTATTTAGACAGAATTGTAACAGGAGAGGGACCCGGGGAGGGCTTCTGAGCTCCCCGCCAGCTTCCTCGGCACGCCAGGGCCGTCCTCCCAGCAGACCCTGCATCATCCGTGGATTCGGGGGGGGCACCGACACACACATCCTCAGGTCGCCCTGCCCCTCCCCCGGGGGGCCCTGACCTCGTCCTGCTCGCCCGTCCGTGCTCCTGCACGACCCCCAAGCGCTGGACGCAGGACAATCCCGCACAACTGACGCAGACATGACCAAAAGCCAAGGACACACAGGTGTGTAGCGGCTGCCAGAAGGCTTTCCCCTCGGGCGCTGCTTCGATCGGGTCTTCCCTCACCCACACTTGACCTGTAACGTCTAGACCCCAAATTATGACACAACCAAAGCTGCTGTGGGGGCACACGGTTACTCTTTGGGAAGGGCAGGTCAATCCTGAACCTCATTCCCAAACCATTAAAAAGCCACAGTACGTGGGTCTACCAAGTCCTGGTCCTAGAGAAGATACGGGCATGGCTGCCTTCTCGGCGCCCAGCGGCCTCGGGTCAGCCCGGTGTCCCCGCCTGCCGGCTCAGAGGGACACCGACTCGCCCCATTGCAGGGCCACTGCAGGTCACCCCGGGAGCAGAGCACGGGCGGGTGGGCTCCCCAGCACCATGGAGCAGGCGGCCCTGCACGCACACTCCCAAGTGCGGAGAAGGAACGCTTTAGCGGGGGGTACAAGCCAGCGGGGACAAGACACACACGCTAGGGACGCATCACACCCCTCAGCAACAGGAACGGCCAGCCCTCTCCAGGCAGGTCGCAGCCGGCCTCGGAGCAAACACCGCCTCACATCCTCGCCCTGATCTACGCGGCTGCTTGCTCTAAACAGGCACGGAGATTCGGCCTGGGGGTCAGGACACTATGACAGGAGCCTGCATTCGGGTCAAGAATTTGGATTCGCGTTTTTCCGCCCAATTCAAAATGGAACGTCTCCCAATTTCACCAGCGTCTTAAAATTCCACCTGGCCACAGAATGACACAGGAACAGACTATCTGCGGACTAACACCACCAGGGAAGACTTGGGAGAGTCTTTTGAAATATGATTTAAAAAAAGATTCGACCCTTAGAAATACTCTTTTTGTAATCACATGCTACGTCACTACACATTTTTATGCACACAAAGGAAAACCATTGACTTACATCCAATCGGGAGTCCCACCGAGTGGAACGGCTCCTCGTCTCCGTGGAACCCTGCAAGAGAACCGGGTGAAGGGCACGGACAGACGCAGGAGGCGTGAGGCGTGCCCCCCACCCCCGGAGGACGACTCACTTCTCACCACCACGGCGGCGTTGGTCGACACCTGCCCATACCCGTTCGTGGCCACGGCCGAGTAGGTTGCTGTATCGTCAAAGTTTGCCCTTGGAGAGAGAAAGCAAGGCAGTGTCCTAAATGCACCGTGGGACTGCTCCGGAAGCCAGTGACCCAGACTCAAACACTAGCATTCTTCGAAAGCCACTTGTGTGATCTGGATCCTTTGTTCATGAGTGATTTGTTGAAGAACAATGCCAGTTCCATCCTCGGAACAAGGTATTAATTATAGACGCGGCAAGGTCTGGCTCCAGACTACGGTTGGCCTTTGTCTTTGGGGGAAACCGTATGGACGGACATTTCTGAAAAGCCTGTCTCATCCTCAAGGGGAAGTCTCTCCTCCCTGCTGGTTCCATTTTTCTACGTGGGTAGAATTCATGGCTTTATCTTGCCAGTGGGAAGGCTCCACGGGCCTCAACCTCCAGGAAAATCCACTCCACCTCCCTCCCTACCAGTGATTCCCGTGTGTATGGGAGATTATCCCCAAACCCCAAAAGATCACCCAGATATGAAGCAGCCACCCCAGGGTGTTCTGGTGTCTGAACCAGACCTGCCTGAGGCAGCCATCATTAAGGAGTCACAGGGAGGATGCATGTCCACCCCAGAAACAACAATGACCCAGCAACGACCAGACCCCAGTCCCTCCAGGGTGGAGCTCCTCTGCAACCCCTCCCCCCCAGATCGATCTTACAAAAGCTGAAGCTTATTTTCTTGGCTGTGACCTATGTTCCCACCAGAAAGTGTCACCGGGACCAGGGATGTAAGGAGGAGGATCTGGCATCTGCTGAGCTTTTTTACAAAATACCAGACGCTCTGCTGGTTACTTTTACTTTAACGTATCCTGTGTAATAGCCTCCAGCGCCCTCGAAAACACACACGATTATGTATTAACGTGGTAAGAACGCTGACACTTGAAGAAGTTGGGTAAACAAGGTGCACGTAAATCCAGGAGCTGCGCTCCTTCCGGCAGCTTCCGCCACCTGTCCAAGAAGTGGGCATCAGGACCGTGATATTAATCCGGGGAGAGAAATTACACACAAAATCCCACACAAAAGATAAAAAAAAAAAAAAGAAAAAGTTGACTCCAGGCTTTCTTTTAAAATGCGTCAAGGAGCCAATGCCCCAGAGACAAACCCGTTCTTAGGGGATGGTTAGTAACTTGACTTTCTTCCCTATTCCACTTGGAGCTGAAGATATTTCCTTTGACCAAAAAGCACATAGTGTCTCCAGTAACGGGGAGAGGAGGCTTCGGAGCATTACCGTTCCGTGCCAGCACGTGCACCCTCAGGCACACAGACCGTCAGGGGCGGCTGGGGCAGGGGGTCTACGCAGAAGGCATGATTACTTCTCTTCCTTACCCTGAAGCATTGCGCTTGTGTGATTTCTTCTAAACAATGAAACCATTATATTTTCATCAATGCATTCTGTAAACACAAAGCTATCCTTCTTCTGGGATTAGCCGCACACCTTTCCCTCCAGCCAACACCCCACGGGCTATATCACGACAGGTAAGAAGAGGGAGAGCCGGGCATCCCACAGGCACAGCCGGGAGCATCACCGGCCCGGGCCACCTGCAGAGCTACATGGCACCTGTGAAAACCGCTTGATCCAAGTCTCCTACCTGGAGCCTGAATGCAAGCACACAGGGACTAGTCTTAGGAGGAGGAGCGACGCGGCCGACACTTCCACAGAGCACAGAAAGCAGGGCTGGTCCGGCCAGGGGGCGACCCTGCTGAGCCGAGACACTGTCCCCCGGCCAGTGTCCCTACCAATTCCCAGAGGGGGGCGGCTCCTACTGCTACACGGTCCGCGAGTCCTCAGAGTGTATAGAGATCTCACTGGCATTGTCCAGTCGGGCATTGTATTCTTGATCTCTCTGCCACAAACCCTTCTGGGTGGGATTTAATACCAGTGGTTCTCAAACTGTCCCCCAGAGTTTTCAAACCAGACCTTCCCCAGGGAGGGCAAGGTGGCCCACCCACACGGCAGCTCCTCCCACGAGATCTTGAGCTGGTTTTTCAGATGAGAATAAGACATGGAGGAGAACCACCTAACACGTTAGCACTGACAAGCCTGTCAAGGGACCGATTAGCACGTAGTACTTAGCGGGAGGGATGGGCTGGGGAGAAGGAAGCCTGCGCTTAGGAGCTGGAATGTCCTTTGGTGTGTGGATGTGCGCGTGTGCATTTCTCCAGAAACGGATGTGCCCGTGGTGTCCCCTGGGGTGTAAGGAAGTGCAAGCCCCCCAAATACGCAGACCTCCTGCTTTCCTGTAATTGTCCCGTGCATCCCCATGCCCCATGGCAGGGATGCACGGGACACACAGCCCGCCGGTGTGGAGGTGTGAGTCCTCACTTCTGTGATGTTTACTCTTGTTACATTGTTTCTGCATTTCTCCTTTGCAAGTGTTTTATGTTGCATAACATACACCGGGACACACAGAGATGATCAGCAAGCATACCTGCCTGGACTGGGGGCCTGGCTCACCTGTGTTGCCCCATGATGGAGCTGCGCTGGCTGCGGGAAGGATGGGACCCGGGCGCCGGCACAGAGTACAGGCCAAGGGGTGGACAGGCTGGGCATGCAGATTTTGAAGAGGCTGTGCCCTACGCAAGATCTTGTGCACAGGTAACCTGAGGACCCATATGCCTTCCCACGCCCCAGCAGGACTCCATTCCTCTCTCCTCCTCAAGGCCACAGCATGCAGCCGGCCCCCAGAGCCTGCTTCTGGCCCGTCCTCCACGCTGCGAGAAACTGCATGCACATGGTTAGGAGGCAGAGGGTTTTATGTTCTGTTTGGACGGGTTCCCAGGATAGACAGAGGTCTCAATCTTCACAAACTTCCATGGGGCACTTGTGCATCTCCAAGTCTCGAGGTGTCCCCCAGGAAACTGCACGGGAGAAAGTCATGCCCTCTGATCTCCTTTCAGGAGGGTAATCGGACAAACGCTTACATCGCCCGTGACCTGTCCTGGGGATTCGGGCCCAGCGTCCTTCCCCTGGAAGCCGTGGCCACACTGGAATTTACTGGAATTTAACTCAAATGAGAGTTTGCATATGGAAGTCCAAACTAACGTGCCCAGGAGGTCAGCCTGGCCGCGGCGAGGGGGCAGGGGTAGTGCTGGACACAAAACCCGCACGAGGTCACCCTTCGCGCTTTCATAAAAACATGAACATGGCATTAAAATTATGTGAAGAAACAGGACTCACATTATGAGTCCCCGGGGAAAATCTTATGAGCATATAAAATCGTGTCGATTACAGTCTAAGTTCGAACAGCACCAAAGGGTCAGAAGCACTTGAAGAATTCAGGCAGCAGCCAGGGAGTATTCATAGGGGCAAACGTCACCCCGGCAGCCGAAGGGGGAGCTCCCTCTCTCCCGAGCCGGCAGCACATTCCACCGCACTCAAAACGGCCACGGATCAAATGATGGCAACTCAGCAGTTTGGTATGAACAGCTGAGCTGTGCGGAGACAGCAGGCTCCCCCTTCGCTCGTCAGCTGCGGACAGGGTCCCTGGGCAGATAGGAGTGCTGGGCAAGTCCGTCTCTGCAAACTCCAAGGGTGTCTGACGGGGACCTGGGCTGCTGAGCCACAGACCATGGCATCCCGGGCCTCAGTTTACAAACTTACAGCTGACAGACTCACGGGTTTGTCAGTGCGCTGGGTTCAAAGCTGGTCTTACCCCCAGGATAAGTATAAAAGTTTCATACTTGAGAACGGGAAATGGTTTTCCCTTGTAAATGAAGTTGTTAACTCGGAAGCGAGCTGGGTGAAAACTCGGGCTGACCTAGGGACCCCCAAGTGGCCACGGCTCACCCGGGTACAGAAGAGACAGCCTGAATTCTGCACTCTCCACAGTGAAGGCAATGTTCTCCTTCTACACAGTGTGGCTTTCTGGCTACTCAAATAGCCACATATTTAGGAAATCAAAGGAGAGAACCTTATTCTCTGAGAATTACAGCAAGGGGCCAGGGTGTTCCAACCCCAAGGCTTGCCCAGAGGATGTCTCCTCAGTTAGGGCCGGCCTGACCACCCTGCTCCACCCCACATCCCAGCCCACCCCCACACCAACAGATTCCCCTCTCCCCATGCCCAGTACCCTGGCTTCCTGATCTACCATATAATTCACTTTTTTATTGTGCTTACGGTTCACCTCCTTACGGCAGATTATAAGACCTCAAAGAAGAGGACCTTGGTTTTGTCCCGTATCCCAAGCGCCTGGACCAGTGCCTGGCACACAGGAGGTTCTCAATAAATAGCCCCAGAAGGCCCAGAAGGCCTGGCCCTTCAGCTTTTTGAAACAGCCCCACATTTACCTGGGAAACCACTTGTCACAAATGTTCATCTTAATCACAACCTTCTAACACCTGTTCTGAAGAGTCTGCAGGTGGAGAGCTGGTTCTGGTGATGGGGAACCGGGCAGGCCTCCTCCAGAGGCTCATCCAAGGCCGCGTCCGATGGGTGAGGCAGCCGGCCCACCGCCCGCGTGAGGAGCGGGGAGGCTGAACAGCCTGGTGTTGGCGGCCGGCCGGTGCCCCCCGCAGGTGCAGCCTGGGAGTGCCGGGTGGGCAGCGCCTGGAGGGGCTCAAGCCTGGGCTCCCACCCAAGTCCGAAGTTGGGAACCAGAAGGAGGAAGAACTCAGGCAGGAGGCAGAGGAAGACCCAGTGAGTGCAAGGCAGAAAAGCAAAGAAACGCGGTAAAACCATCCTCCCACGGGGTGGAAACGGGGACATGGCGAATTCTCTCCTGGACCAACATGGGTCAGGTTCCTCTGAACCTCAGCCCTGGGCCTGGTCCTCCCATGCAGGAACCCTGCTGAGTCAGCTCAGGGGGACCATCCCCCCGTCTCTGAGCAGGTGCCTCACCACCCCTCCCCAGATGAATCCCATTGTCTGGCTCGCCTTCAGCAAGAAGGCTGCGAGGCTGGTCTGGCAGAGTCCCAACCCCTGATGCTTCCTCTCCGTGGCTTCCATCCGTGCCCCCACATGCTCCTGGGGTGCACACCCCACTTCCCTTCTGGTGTGCGGGCCTGAGCCCCACACACTGGTCACACAGAAGGAGCACATCAGAGTAACCTTTTCTTCAGCAGAACCGATGTATAAAAGTTCTCAATAAAAAAGGAAAGAATTCCCTCGGTCGAAGAATGCATCAGGGAGAAGGTTCCGTGATGAATGCTCTGTCGTACTAACTTGTGACTTCTCCGAGTCACCTTGGGGATTATTCCAGTGGGACCATTTTACTGAGAATTATTTTATTGCAGATTATTTTACCTCTAAGTAAACTGAGCCTAATTATGATGTGGTCGCTCTACAAGTTAGTAATAATAAAATCAATAAAGTTATATATCCCAATGTCTTACTGATTTTTTGCATTTATATTAGCATCCCTCATCTTTTCCTGGAAAGGACTTGATATAACTTACTACACACACACTCACACACACTCACCACATGTTTACATAACATACGAAAATATATTTGGTCTTCATGATCATTCCCATTAAGCCAACAGAAAAGATAAAATTTTTTATCATCTGTCTCTTGATAATGACTTTCAGATAAAAGTATTATAATTCAGGAAGAGTTAATAATCCATCCAAAGTCACAGGGTACACGGTAGATCGGGGATCCAAACCCAGGTCTCTGGTTGCGGTCCCTAATTACAGTGCAGTAACGAGCCCCATTTACCTGTGAGATTAACAGCTGAGCCATGGGAAAATGTCATGATATACTGTGAGAAAAGGTGGATTGCACCATGTTATGATCTTCTTATGAAATAAAAACTGTGTGCACACAGAAGCAGAAAAAGAAATGCAGAATCTCACTTTTGAAAAAAAAAATCTAAGTGTGTGTGTGTGTGCACATGCCGTGCAAGGAAAATGAAATGCTATCTTTACAGCAAAATACTGATGCTGTGGGAAATATGAATGATTTTTATTTTCTTTTCCTCATCTGTATTCTACATTTTTTCAATTTATGAAAAAAGATAGAAGTTGTATTTCTTTGAGGAGCCTGAGTTTAGTTAGGGACTGGTCCCCAAACCTGGCACGCGATGCGCCCCCTGCTGGGCAGGTGTGGGGAGTCTTCTGCATCCGCGGTCAGCTGCGCACCTGAACGCCACCGTCTGTCCCTAAACCAGCCATTCTCTTTGCTCCCAGAGCGGGAGCCTGGACAGAGCTGCAGGTTTGCCTACTGGGGGTCCGACACCAAGGACAGCAAGCTTCCAGAAGCTTCCCCCACAGCTTAAGTCAGAAATACCACCAAAGTCCCATGGCATAGAATGGACGTGGTGCCCCCTGACCTCCTGTTTCTAACTGTGAGGTCTCTCCGGTGTTTGGATCACTGAGTGTTTGAAGCAGGTGTCCCAGGGCGCCCGCCATGCCCGACACCTTACCTGTTGATCTCCAGCGTGTGCACTCCGTACTTGCTCTCGATTCTGTACTTGCCCGGCTCTCCTGCTTGGCAGATCAAACTACCATTCTTATACCTGCACGAGGGAAACACGTTACTGCAAAGGCAGGGGGGAGTTTGCATTTTGTCCCCGCCTTCTTCAGGGCCCCTAGGGATGCATCGCCCTGCGTCTGTGAGCTCCACTTCCCAGGACCTCGGGCCGGCACAGCGCAGTAACTAGGGGTCACCCAGGGCCCAGGTCTGTCTGTCCGCTTAGTATAGAGCAGCTCCTGCAGAATTCAGTCTATCTGGGCCATCCTCAACCTATGGCAGAGCGTGCCATGGGTGTCCTTGGACTTCGTGAGGAACTCAGGATAAATCACTCCCTAAGAAAAGAGTGTTGCCGGGCGCCTGGGTGGCTCAGTTGGTTAGGCGACTGCCTTCGGCTCAGGTCATGATCCTGGAGTCCCGGGATCGAGTCCCGCATCGGGCTCCCTGCTCGGCAGGGAGCCTGCTTCTCCCTCTGACCCTCCCCCCTCTCATGTGCTCTCTCATTCTCTCTCTCAAATAAATAAATAAAATCTTTAAAAAAAAAAAAAAAAAAAAAGAAAAGAGTGTTGCCAGTGTTAGCTGCGTCCCAGGCCAGCCTCTCTGGGGAGTTCTATGGGATCCTGCCTGCAGGAAGCTGGCCCCCGCGCCCCACCCGGGACAGCAGGACCTCGTCTCCCTGAGACCGAGCGTTGGTGGGTGGCTGCCTCCACAGCCTGCCTGGCGAACAATCACAGAACCTGGAACTAAATTTCTGACCTGGGCTGAGCGCCCCAGTCAGGTTACGAGCAAAATGTGTATGGTCTTTGCAGCAGGCTATAAACTTGGGGAATGTTATTATCACTTCCAGCAAGTGGGGCAACAAACATAGGTATGCAACAGATGGAGAAACACGAGGGTCTGGGGCCTGGAGACGATGCTGGACATCACCAGGTGCAATCGACCACAGCACCACATGTGGCCCCACCTTTCAGATCATCTGAAGGAGCTTATTCTCAAATAAAACTCCTCTAAAACTCAGTGGAGTCGATTTCACTAAAATAAAAGCGCCGGCAAGGCATTTATGGCGGCCATTCTGTGAGTGTTTATAAATGTATGTCCCATGGAGTTTCACACACGGTGGGCAATGGAAGGGGGTGTGTGCCCCGCGATCCCTTCAGGTGGCTCTTCTTCATCCACACATTGGCACCAGCTGTTCCCAGATCCTCGAGAGAGAGTGCAGTCCAGCCCTCCTCGGGCCCAGGGGCAGGCCGCCCGCCCACACTCACCACTGCACCACAGGGGTGGGAAACCCTTGCACGGTGAAGCAGAGCTTCACAGACATTCTCTCCCAGACGGTGTGGGACCTCAGGCGCACCAGGATCTCGGGGGCCCGGCGCATCCGCTCCAAGTAGGAGTGTCTGTGCCCGGTCAGCTTGTCCTCCACCTGCCCCGGGAAGCAAGGACAGGTCAGCGCGCTGCAGGAAGGGGCGTGGCATGGGCAAGCAGGGCCCTCTGCCGACGGGCCGTACGCATGTCATGCGGACAACCCACGACCAGACCCGCGCCTCTCAAGGAGCCCCAGAGGTCCCCCTACCATCTCCTGAATGACGTATTTGTCCAGCTTGTCCTGAGCCTGTGTGCGCGCCAGGTGCACGTTTTCCTCCATCTCAGCCAGATCCCGGAGGAAACGCTCCCGCTTGGCTTCCCCATAAGAAGCCACCAGAGACTGGTACCTGCCGGGGCGAAGAAGCGACGTTACTCCCGTGACACAGAAAGGGTGAGTGGTCATCGAAGGTCTGGAGACCACACGTGCTCTCCCCCAGGATTTTCTCACGTGGGGAGCAAGAAGAGGAATGCAGAAAAGCTATTTCTGCTTAATTTTATCTCTTTCTTTCAAGAGTACGGTCTGACCAGAGGGCTAGCGCCATACACAAAGCAGTTGTATGAAGGGCAGACGTATGATTCGTGAATAAAACAGTTACGGGAGAAGATGCACCAACCCTCCTTTTACTGGGAGGGGCGCACAATCACACGGTTCAGAGGCCGGTGCTCTTCCGCGGATTTCTGTGAGCAGACGTGCACCCGGGACGCGCATAATGCACAACGTCAGGAAGGGATGCAGAGTCACAAAGGGAGTGTGAGGCCCCTAAAAATGGACTTGTTTACACCTCTGGACCCCACGACGACTCACACATGCTCAGTAAAGTCTGTACCTCGGAGCAACTCACTCCACCTTCTCAGGACGCCGTCTCCCCGTCCCTACGGCCAGGAGCTTGGCCGCCCGGGGGTCTGGCACCCAGTGCTTAGGCCCTGCTGGGCTGGCATGTGTTTAAAGCCAATACCAACACAGACAATGTAAGGAGAGCCTGAACCCCACTCCCCGTGCGCTTTCTTCTGCATGGCACTCTTAAGAACCGCCTGTTTTCCTGGAGAGGCTGCTGATTCTGAATGACTGGAGGGCTGCATCAAAGCCTCCTGAATCAACAGATGCAGGTAAGAAGTAAGTCTGTGTTCCAGAAGAATAAAAGGGATTCAATAAAAAATTCAGCTTCTTGATCTGTAAGAGTTGAGAGTGAGGTGCCGTCGATCTGGCCCGAGTGCTGTCTTTGTGCGCCCAGCACCGCCCGGCCCACTGCCACACCCGCCTCGGCCTCTCCCGCAGAATGTCACCCATCACACACTGACGCTTAGTGACGAGCCCCAAGGACAGCCTGGGCATGACGCACGGGGGCCCGTCTTTCACCAGGACAGAAGGAAAAGCATCTAATCTCCTGTATCCTCCAGAAGGCCATGCTGCGATCTTCAAAGCACGCCGATGCTTCCGTGGTTTTTATTTTAAGGATTTTTTTTTTTTTTTTATCTGAGAGAGAGAATGGGAGACAGCATGAGAGGGGGAAGATCAGAGGGAGAAGCAGACTCCCCGCCGAGCGGGGAGTCCGATGCGGGACTCGATCCCGGGACTCCAGGATCATGACCTGAGCCGAAGGCAGTCGCTTAAC